>NW_027662419.1:5000-20000 GCF_963989245.1 Nansenia antarctica | reverse complement strand
TGGCTAACATAATGCTTATGTGGCTAACAAAACAGCTGAGTGTCTTACTCAAGGACACACTAGTGGGGGTGTTCCCAGGTCTTACTCAAGGACACACTAGTGGTGGTGTTCCCAGGTCTTACTCAAGGACACGCTAGTGGTGGTGTTCCCAGGTCTTACTCAAGGACACACTAGTGGTGGTGTTCCCATGTCTTACTCAAGGACACACTAGTGGTGGTGTTCCCAGGTCTTACTCAAGGACACACTAGTGGTGGTGTTCCCAGGTCTTACTCAAGGACACACTAGTGGTGGTGTTCCCAGGTCTTACTCAAGGACACACTAGTGGTGGTGTTCACAGGTCTTACTCAAGGACACACTACAAACAGTACACAAACAGTACACACACACACACACACACACACACACACACACACACACACACACACACACACACGCACCTCCTGCTGCGAAAGGAGTCCAGGTCCTCCTGTAGGACAGAGGCTCTCTTCTGGAGGAAGTTGACCTGCAGGACACACAGACAGAGGTCAGGGGTCAGAGGTCAGGAGGGGACAGACCGGAGAGGAAGGGGTTAAAGGAATAAGGGTTAGGGTGGTAGGAGATGAGCCTAGGAAAGGAAGGTAGGGGGTTAGGAGACATGGTGAGGTCATAGTGAGAGAATAGGACACTTTGACACCACACCAGAGACACAGGCACAATTAGTGAGTTGTACCAATGTTAAATACCAGTTAAATACCAGTTAAATACCAGTTAGTTGTCTACAGGGTGACTCAGGTATGGGTGTATAGTGACTCAGGTATGGGTGTATAGTGATTCAGGTATGGGTCTATAGTGACTCAGGTATGGGGTCTATAGTGATTCAGGTATGGGTCTATAGTGACTCAGGTATGGGTCTATAGTGACTCAGGTATGGGGTCTATAGTGACTCAGGTATGGGTCTATAGTGACTCAGGTATGGGTCTATAGTGACTCAGGTATGGGGTCTATAGTGACTCAGGTATGGGGTGTATAGTGACTCAGGTATGGGGTGTATAGTGACTCAGGTATGGGTCTATAGTGACTCAGGTATGGGGTCTATAGTAACTCAGGTATGGGGTCTATAGTGACTCAGGTATGGGGTGTATAGTGACTCAGGTATGGGTCTATAGTGACTCAGGTATGGGGTGTATAGTGACTCAGGTATGGGTCTATAGTGACTCAGGTATGGGGTCTATAGTGACTCAGGTATGGGTCTATAGTGACTCAGGTATGGGTCTATAGTGACTCAGGTATGGGTCTATAGTGACTCAGGTATGGGGTGTATAGTGACTCAGGTATGGGTCTATAGTGACTCAGGTATGGGGTCTATAGTGACTCAGGTATGGGGTCTATAGTGACTCAGGTATGGGTGTATAGTGACTCAGGTATGTGTCTATAGTGACTCAGGTATGGGGTGTATAGTGACTCAGGTATGGGGTCTATAGTGACTCAGGTATGGGTCTATAGTGACTCAGGTATGGGTCTATAGTGACTCAGGTATGGGGTGTATAGTGACTCAGGTATGGGTCTATAGTGACTCAGGTATGGGGTCTATAGTGACTCAGGTATGGGTCTATAGTGACTCAGGTATGGGTCTATAGTGACTCAGGTATGGGTCTATAGTGACTCAGGTATGGGGTGTATAGTGACTCAGGTATGGGTCTATAGTGACTCAGGTATGGGTCTATAGTGACTCAGGTATGGGGTGTATAGTGACTCAGGTATGGGGTCTATAGTGACTCAGGTATGGGGTGTATAGTGACTCAGGTATGGGGTCTATAGTGACTCAGGTATGGGGTCTATAGTGACTCAGGTATGGGTCTATAGTGACTCAGGTATGGGTGTATAGTGACTCGGGTATGGGGTGTATAGTGACTCGGGTATGGGGTGTATAGTGACTCAGGTATGGGGTCTATAGTGACTCAGGTATGGGTCTATAGTGACTCAGGTATGGGGTGTATAGTGACTCAGGTATGGGGTGTATAGTGACTCGGGTATGGGGTGTATAGTGACTCAGGTATGGGTCTATAGTGACTCAGGTATGGGGTCTATAGTGACTCAGGTATGGGGTCTATAGTGACTCAGGTATGGGTCTATAGTGACTCAGGTATGGGGTGTATAGTGACTCAGGTATGGGTGTATAGTGACTCAGGTATGGGGTGTATAGTGACTCAGGTATGGGGTCTATAGTGACTCAGGTATGGGTCTATAGTGACTCAGGTATGGGTCTATAGTGACTCAGGTATGGGTCTATAGTGACTCAGGTATGGGGTCTATAGTGACTCAGGTATGGGTGTATAGTGACTCAGGTATGGGTCTATAGTGACTCAGGTATGGGTCTATAGTGACTCAGGTATGGGTCTATAGTGACTCAGGTATGGGTGTATAGTGACTCAGGTATGGGTCTATAGTGACTCAGGTATGGGGTGTATAGTGACTCAGGTATGGGTCTATAGTGACTCAGGTATGGGTCTATAGTGACTCAGGTATGGGTCTATAGTGACTCAGGTATGGGGTCTATAGTGACTCAGGTATGGGGTGTATAGTGACTCAGGTATGGGGTCTATAGTGACTCAGGTATGGGGTCTATAGTGACTCAGGTATGGGGTGTATAGTGACTCAGGTATGGGTGTATAGTGACTCAGGTATGGGTGTATAGTGACTCAGGTATGGGGTGTATAGTGACTCAGGTATGGGTGTATAGTGCAGGCGCGGATCTATGGGTGGGCCTGGGTGGGCCTAGGCCCACCCAGATTGACAGCTGGCCCACCCAGTCAGATTCATAAAAATACATATTTTTTAATAATAAAATATTTTTAAAGTTTAATTTTCACTAACTAACTGTAATGTGAATAGTTTTGTCTTGCGACCGTCATTGCCACCGGCTTGTGAAGAACTGGTAGGACTACACCGTCGGATCTGTCAGCCATGGAGGAACCAGCCACTCAACCAAAGCTGGTAACATTCCCTACTACCACTGTAATAGATGGGAAATCGCGCTCCTTCAGTAGAAATTGGTACGAGAAGTTCAAGTGGATGGAATACTATAGTAAAGAAAGAGACGCTATTTTTTGTAAAGTGTGTCGACATTTCCCAGAGGCGCACACGGAGTTCACTTTTATAAGAGATGGATAAAAAAATTGGAAACGCCTCCGGCAGGCCTGTGACAAACACGAGTCTAGCAAGCCGCATGCTGTTGCCCTCACCAAGTTGGATGGGCAAAGCCATGGACCCCAAAGCCGTGGGACAGTGTTAAATCAAATGCACGGTGATGCCGTTTCATTCATAGAGCGAAACCGGCAACACGTTAAAGTTGTGTTAGACATTGCTATGTTGTGTGCCAAGTTGGAAATTCCACTTAGAGGTCACAGAGAAACGGAAGAGGCGCTCAATAAAGGTAATTTCTTGGAGCTATTCAAGTTCATGTCAAAATATGATCCAGAAATTGAAAATAGACTGAAGGAACTGCCTCGAAATGCCACGCTCCTAAGCCATCACATTCAGGATGAGCTGCTTGAGGCTGCAGCCTCACTGCTAATTCGAAAGATAAAGTCTGAACTGCATGAGCAATCCACATATTATGCCACACTTGCGGATGAGTATAAAGATCTATCCAAGCGCGAGCTAGTTGCTGTCTGTATTCGATTCATTCATGGAGGGGTAATTAAAGAACGAGCAGTAGGCTTTGTGGAAACTGCGGAATTGTCTGCTCAAGGAATATCACAGAGGATCCTAGTGTGTATTCGTTCATTTATTTGTTCATACATTCATTTATGTACCTATATATTTATTGTTAATTCTGTCAGACTTGGTCCTCCATAGTTGATGGTTATTGGTTAATTCATTGAATTGCGTGCGCTTGAATGCCTTGCGTGTGTGTATTATAATAACTTGTTTGGCTGTCCGTTGCATTGGGTAGACAGGTACTTTATTTATTTTCTGTTCGTTTCATGGTCTGCATAGTGATCTCCTCCAGTCCCTGCGAATATTTTGCGTGTGTGCATGCGTGTTGGTCGTACCCAAATGTTTCGAGCACCCACGGGCAGAAACATAAATCGGCGCCTATGATCGCGAGCCCGGTTGTGTTCCATCCATCTGGCTGCTCATACATAGGTCTAAAACGTGCGGTGATGAGTTTCACTCAGGCCCACCCAGATTTTTCCAGGCCTACCCATCAGCCACTTTCTGTATCCGCCACTGGTATAGTGACTCAGGTATGGGGTCTATAGTGACTCAGGTATGGGTGTATAGTGACTCAGGTATGGGGTGTATAGTGACTCAGGTATGGGGTCTATAGTGACTCAGGTATGGGGTCTATAGTGACTCAGGTATGGGTCTATAGTGACTCAGGTATGGGGTCTATAGTGACTCAGGTATGGGTCTATAGTGACTCAGGTATGGGGTCTATAGTGACTCAGGTATGGGGTGTATAGTGACTCAGGTATGGGTCTATAGTGACTCAGGTATGGGTCTATAGTGACTCAGGTATGGGGTCTATAGTGACTCAGGTATGGGGTCTATAGTGACTCAGGTATGGGGTCTATAGTGACTCAGGTATGGGGTGTATAGTGACTCAGGTATGGGTGTATAGTGACTCAGGTATGGGGTCTATAGTGACTCAGGTATGGGGTCTATAGTGACTCAGGTATGGGGTCTATAGTGACTCAGGTATGGGTCTATAGTGACTCAGGTATGGGGTCTATAGTGACTCAGGTATGGGTCTATAGTGACTCAGGTATGGGGTCTATAGTGACTCAGGTATGGGGTGTATAGTGACTCAGGTATGGGTCTATAGTGACTCAGGTATGGGTCTATAGTGACTCAGGTATGGGGTCTATAGTGACTCAGGTATGGGGTCTATAGTGACTCAGGTATGGGGTCTATAGTGACTCAGGTATGGGGTGTATAGTGACTCAGGTATGGGGTCTATAGTGACTCAGGTATGGGTCTATAGTGACTCAGGTATGGGGTCTATAGTGACTCAGGTATGGGGTCTATAGTGACTCAGGTATGGGGTGTATAGTGACTCAGGTATGGGTCTATAGTGACTCAGGTATGGGGTCTATAGTGACTCAGGTATGGGGTGTATAGTGACTCAGGTATGGGTCTATAGTGACTCAGGTATGGGTCTATAGTGACTCAGGTATGGGGTCTATAGTGGCTCAGGTATGGGGTGTATAGTGACTCAGGTATGGGGTCTATAGTGACTCAGGTATGGGGTGTATAGTGACTCAGGTATGGGGTCTATAGTGACTCAGGTATGGGGTGTATAGTGACTCAGGTATGGGGTCTATAGTGACTCAGGTATGGGGTCTATAGTGACTCAGGTATGGGGTGTATAGTGACTCAGGTATGGGGTCTATAGTGACTCAGGTATGGGGTCTATAGTGACTCAGGTATGGGGTGTATAGTGACTCAGGTATGGGTCTATAGTGACTCAGGTATGGGTCTATAGTGACTCAGGTATGGGTCTATAGTGACTCAGGTATGGGGTCTATAGTGACTCAGGTATGGGGTGTATAGTGACTCAGGTATGGGTCTATAGTGACTCAGGTATGGGGTCTATAGTGACTCAGGTATGGGGTGTATAGTGACTCAGGTATGGGTGTATAGTGACTCAGGTATGGGGTCTATAGTGACTCAGGTATGGGTCTATAGTGACTCAGGTATGGGTCTATAGTGACTCAGGTATGGGTCTATAGTGACTCAGGTATGGGGTCTATAGTGACTCAGGTATGGGGTGTATAGTGACTCAGGTATGGGTCTATAGTGACTCAGGTATGGGGTCTATAGTGACTCAGGTATGGGGTGTATAGTGACTCAGGTATGGGGTCTATAGTGACTCAGGTATGGGTCGATAGTGACTCAGGTATGGGGTCTATAGTGACTCAGGTATGGGTGTATAGTGACTCAGGTATGGGGTCTATAGTGACTCAGGTATGGGTGTATAGTGACTCAGGTATGGGGTGTATAGTGACTCAGGTATGGGTGTATAGTGACTCAGGTATGGGTGTATAGTGACTCAGGTATGGGGTGTATAGTGACTCAGGTATGGGTCTATAGTGACTCAGGTATGGGGTGTATAGTGACTCAGGTATGGGTCTATAGTGACTCAGGTATGGGGTCTATAGTGACTCAGGTATGGGTCTATAGTGACTCAGGTATGGGTCTATAGTGACTCAGGTATGGGTCTATAGTGACTCAGGTATGGGGTGTATAGTGACTCAGGTATGGGTCTATAGTGACTCAGGTATGGGGTCTATAGTGACTCAGGTATGGGGTCTATAGTGACTCAGGTATGGGTGTATAGTGACTCAGGTATGTGTCTATAGTGACTCAGGTATGGGGTGTATAGTGACTCAGGTATGGGGTCTATAGTGACTCAGGTATGGGTCTATAGTGACTCAGGTATGGGGTGTATAGTGACTCAGGTATGGGGTGTATAGTGACTCGGGTATGGGGTGTATAGTGACTCAGGTATGGGTGTATAGTGACTCAGGTATGGGGTGTATAGTGACTCAGGTATGGGGTCTATAGTGACTCAGGTATGGGGTGTATAGTGACTCAGGTATGGGGTCTATAGTGACTCAGGTATGGGGTCTATAGTGACTCAGGTATGGGGTCTATAGTGACTCAGGTATGGGGTGTATAGTGACTCAGGTATGGGGTGTATAGTGACTCAGGTATGGGGTCTATAGTGACTCAGGTATGGGGTCTATAGTGACTCAGGTATGGGGTCTATAGTGACTCAGGTATGGGTGTATAGAGACTCAGGTATGGGTGTATAGTGACTCAGGTATGGGGTGTACAGGGTCTCGGGTATGGGGTCTACAGGTCTAAACGTGGTGCTGTATGACATTACTGTCTAACACGTGAAATCAAAAGCCCAGCTCCCCTCTCAGAACGGAAAAACAAGCTGAACTAAAACAAAAGGAATCTGCGTCGTTGTATAATATATTCACTGGAGACCGCGGTATTATTTACATCCTGGGGTAAACCTCAGAGAGACATGATCCAGCGTTTCACCGGAGGCGGAAAAAAACAACACAAAAACCCCTCCATCAGAAAGAGTCAAGTACGCTGGACCCCCTCCAACTGTGGTCAGACGCTGCCTGCTGCTGCTTTCTTCTTCTTCTTCTTCAGTGAAAATAATGCATCGTAATGTGCAAAACCCAAGACATCCTCAATGAGAGGGGAGGCTGTCCCTGGGCAGGACTCACATCCTCCAGACATCTCCTCTCATTGGCCGTGGAGGGCTGGGTCTCCTCTGGTCTCCTCTGAGCTGCTCTGGGCAGGCGGGGGGGGCCGCTGGCGCTGGTGGCGCTCGCTGAGGAACAACCTCCCCCTCCCTCCCGCCCCCCCCCCCTCTCCACCACCACAGACAGGGCTGTATTGTTTAGGTTGGTAAACGCTGAGGTAGGAACGCTCCGCCACGGTTCTGATCACGGAGAACGGGGGGAGGGAGGAAGTCTCACTGGAGGAGAGGGGGGGGGGGGAGGAGAGGAGGGGGGGGGGGGAGGAGAGGAGGGGGGGGGGGAGGAGGGGAGGGGGGAGGCCCGTTGGAGGGGAGGGGGGGAGGGAGGAGGGGAGCTAATCACTGTGGTCAGGACGGAGCCCCGGGACCAAAAGCTGGGCTGTACTGATGTGGTGGTAAGGGGATGGTTGTGTGTGTGTGTCTTTGTGTGTGTGTGTGTGTGTGTGTGTGTGTGTGTGTGTCTTTGTGTGTATCTTTGTGCGATCTGATGAAAACGAGGGGGAGAAAGGTCTTCAAAGAGAGCAAAGAGTCCAAAGGAGAGTCCGACACGCAGCCCTGCAGACCTTCAGAATAACAACACATCCGTCTATAAAAAGCAGGACACTTGTGAGCCTGTCCTCTGACGGTGGCGAGGGTGGAGGGGCTTGGGGGGGCTCCGGGGGGGGTGGGGGGGGGGGGACCTTGTTCCCAGGGGAGCCTCACCTGAGACTTCAGAGAGGAGATGGTGTCCTCCAGCTCCTGGCGAAGCTCTGCGGGCATCAGGCCTTTAATCTTGGTCTCACACTCCTGACGAGCCGCCGTCACCTAAAGGGAGAAGAGGAGGATGAGGCGGAGGAGGAGGAGGAGGGGGAGGAGGAGGAGGAGGAGGGGGAGGAGGAGGGAGGAGGGGGAGGAGGAGGAGGAGGAGGAGGAGGAGAGTGGGGGGTTCAGATCACTTCAAGCTAAAGGCCGTGAGAAGATGTGTGGCGGTCTCTGTGATCATCATGCTGAAGCCGTCTTGCCGGAGTCAAAGGCACTTCCTTGTGTGAGCTGGGTAGTTCTGAGACATGAGAGAGCTGGACGGAGACTTACAGGACCATAAAAACCCTTTGACGAAGGCATTAACACTAGAACAGCCATGGGAGGTGAGTACATTTGTTTTTATATCTTTGCACTCAATCAAATTTCAGGACCCTCCTTTCATGACCTTTCCTAGATATGTGCGTTCTACCACCCAGTATCCTTACATTTTCAAAACCACATCAGCATAAGCTAGTATGAAGCTATTTTGCAGTTTTTCGGTATAGGAGGCAGGCTAACTTACAAGACACGCCAACTAGTGGTCGTTGTATGTAAGTAGCAGCTTTCCATTGTAAAGACTATGGTCATTTGACCCCCGAGGCGGCTCTTATAGTAGGCGCAGCTGTTCTAGTGTTAATTACGACGGTCCCACCATGACTGCACTATATTGCAGGCAGGGAATGGCTACTCAAAACCAGTAACTAACCAATTGACAATTGTTCCGGAACACTCACCACCTCGAGAGTTCCAAGAGTGTTCTATGTGGCGTTCTACCTAGCAACAACACTCTGATTGGCTAGAAAATAAAAGCATCAGCATTTATGCATTTCTGGTGAATAAAAATCACCCTTGACACTCTTGGAACGTTGACAATTTGGGGGCGACTTCCTTCACCTTGGGCTCTGAGGGAGTTAAAACGCGCCCTCGTCCTTCTCCCCTTGAAGACGCCACTGATCATGACGCGCTGCTGCGGTCGGACAAAGCGTCACTGCGGCTCCCCGCTGCGCCCCCCTGCTGCGGCCGCATGCTGCGACCGATCTGAGCGTGTTTGATCAGCGGCGGCGTCACGGGGAGGCAGGAAGAAAGGCTGCGTTCAGAGGAGCAGGGCCTCGCTCCCTCCTCTCTCATCTCCACAGGGGGTCTAACAGCCGCGCCTCCGCCACCGCCGGCTAGCCACGTCACACCGCCCCCTACTGGCCACCGGGGAACACGGCGAGGATCAGAGTCGCCACAGCAACTAGGATTACTACTTTCTTCTTCTTTTTTTTTCTTCTTTTTTTTTTTACCATTTAGCAGACGCTTTTATCCAAAGCGACTTACAATTAGAGATTACAGGGACGGACTCCCTGGAGGAGCTCAGGGGCTAAGAGCCTTACTCTGGGTGACACACTAGTGGGACTTGAACTTATGACCTTCTGATCACCAGTTGAACTCACTATCCACGAGGCCACCATTACCCCACGATGGAGGATGGAGCGCAGAATGCTAATGCGGCTAACAGAATGCTAATGTGGCTAACAGAATGCCAATGTGGCTAACAGAATGCTAACGTGCCTAGCAGAATGCCAATGTGGCTAACAGAATGCTAATGTGCCTAGCAGAATGCTAATGTGGCTAACAGAATGCCAATGTGCCTAGCAGAATGCTAATGTGCCTAGCAGAATGCCAATGTGGCTAAGAGAATGCTAATGCCAATGTGGCTAACAGAATGCCAATGTGGCTAAGAGAATGCTAATGCCAATGTGGCTAGCAGAATGCCAATGTGGCTAAGAGAATGCTAATGCCAATGTGGCTAAGAGAATGCTAATGCCAATGTGGCTAGCAGAATGCCAATGTGGCTAAGAGAATGCTAATGCCAATGTGGCTAACAGAATGCCAATGTGGCTAACAGAATGCTAATGCCAATGTGGCTAGCAGAATGCTAACGTCTCTGGCAGGACACATCAAACACACAGAGGCCCTTCACCTCAATGGGGAGGAGGAAGTCTGTCTGGAGGGAAATTACACTGTGCAAAACCATCGTCTGATTACAAAGTTTCAAACGCTCGGTTAGCAAACCCCCCCCGCTGACCACAAACATACACACGTATACTTAGGCTCCCAGTGTGTGTACAGAACTATATACAATAGGAAGCAGACATGCTGAATTGACAAATAGAGAGACGTATATCAGTACTGGGGAATGTCACAGAGGGAGGGGGGGAGGGAGGGAGGGAGGGAGGGAGGGAGACGGGGAGGAGGGTCAACTTCCCCCCGACATATCCAGGGAGAAACCAGGGAGAAACCAGGGAGAGACCAGGGGGAAACCAGGGAGAGACCAGGGAGAGACCAGGGGGAAACCAGGGAGAGACCAGGGGGAAACCAGGGAGAGACCAGGGAGAGACCAGGGGGAAACCAGGGAGAGACCAGGGGGAAACCAGGGAGAGACCAGGGAGAGACCAGGGGGAAACCAGGGAGAGACCAGGGGGAGACCAGGGAGAGACCAGGGAGAGACCAGGGAGAGACCAGGGAGAGACCAGGGAGAAACCAGGGGGAAACCAGGGGGAAACCAGGGACTGCCCCTCGAAAAAAATTCCCACACCCGGCCCTTTGGTATGCCGAAATGTCCGACAATGTCTTCCTCCTCCTTACTTCTCTTTCGATACTCCCTTCTTTAAAAGTGGAGAGAGACAGAGAGAGGGTGAGAGAGAGAGAGAGAACACAAGAGGGGGAGGGGGTGCGGGGGGTTAGGGGGGAAGGGGTGAAGATTGGTTTTTCCTAAAAATAATTTTCCTGTTGTGGATTTAACTGATTGTTCTGGGTTTCGGTAATTAATCTTCCTGGGCACAATGGAGGGCTTGGGAAGCACTTCAAAGCGCTCGGCGTATAAATGATCCCAACACAGAGAGGCTCTTTCTGTCCAGCACAGTGTGCGATAGATTAGGCCTTTGCCACTTTGCCAAATTCCTCTTCCTCCTCCTCCTTTCGCCCCCTCATTTAAAAGTGTCGGGCCAATAACGTTGGGAGAAAGAGGGAGAAAGTCCATCAATTTACTTCTTTTTTTCTCCCCCGGACCGAAAGCACCCCGCCACGGGTAATTTGAGGAGGACCCCTTTTCAAACAAACAACTGAAAAATGGTTTTACAGGGCTGTAATTTGAGTGCCAACAAGTAAAAAAAAGAGGAGGAACCGTGAGAGAGAGAGAGAGAAGGAGAGAAGGAGAGAGAGATGGGGAGAGAGAGAGAGGGAAGGGGAGAGGGGGAGAGAGAGAGAGATAGAGAGAGGGGTAGAGAGAGAGGGAAGGGGAGAGGGGGAGAGAGAGATAGAGAGAGAGGGAGGGAGAGAGGGGGAGGGGGAGAGAGAGAGAGAGGGCGAGAGAGAGGGAGAGAGAGAGAGGGAGAGGGAGAGAGAGAGAGAGAGAGAGAGAGGGAGAGAGAGAGAAATGCGAGAGAGAGGGCATTCTAAAGGTTCTAATCTATGTATAGAACAAGATGGCCGCCAGACATAACACTCGGCGCACCTCAAAACCAAACTAACAAACAATACCAGAGTGAACACAAGCCTGGCTAACCCATGGTCCGTGTAAGTCTAGATCCCTCCACAAGCCTTTCCAGCCGAGTCCAGACTTTCTTTTTTCTTCTTCTTTTTTCTTTCTGCGGCGTCCCTGATGTATGTATCCCAGCAGCCACCAGGGTAAGAGGATCCACCACCGTCCTCTCAATTACAAGCTGCCTCTGGCGACGACGTCTCCTCTTCCTGTCTCGCACGTCAGAGGGAGGCCGGGCCTCTAACCTCCTCTAACCCCCTCTAACCTCACTCTGTAGGGAGGCTAGGCCTCTAACCTCCTCTAACCTCCTCTTACCTCCTCTAACCTCCTCTAACCTCCTCTAACCTCCTCTAACCTCCTCTGACCTCCTCTAACCTCCTCTGACCTCCTCTGACCTCCTCTAACCTCCTCTGACCTCCTCTGACCTCCTCTGACCTCCTCTAACCTCCTCTAACCTCCTCTAACCTCCTCTAACCTCCTCTAACCTCCTCTAACCTCCTCTGACCTCCTCTAACCTCCTCTAACCTCCTCTGACCTCCTCTAACCTCCTCTAACCTCCTCTGACCTCCTCTAACCTCCTCTAACCTCCTCTAACCTCCTCTAACCTCCTCTAACCTCCTCTAACCTCCTCTAACCTCCTCTAACCTCCTCTAACCTCCTCTAACCTCCTCTAACCTCCTCTGACCTCCTCTAACCTCCTCTAACCTCCTCTGACCTCCTCTAACCTCCTCTAACCTCCTCTGACCTCCTCTAACCTCCTCTAACCTCCTCTAACCTCCTCTAACCTCCTCTAACCTCCTCTGACCTCCTCTAACCTCCTCTAACCTCCTCTGACCTCCTCTGACCTCCTCTAACCTCCTCTAACCTCCTCTGACCTCCTCTAACCTCCTCTAACCTCCTCTGACCTCCTCTGACCTCCTCTGACCTCCTCTAACCTCCTCTAACCTCCTCTGACCTCCTCTAACCTCCTCTAACCTCCTCTGACCTCCTCTGACCTCCTCTAACCTCCTCTGACCTCCTCTGACCTCCTCTGACCTCCTCTAACCTCCTCTAACCTCCTCTGACCTCCTCTGACCTCCTCTAACCTCCTCTAACCTCCTCTGACCTCCTCTGACCTCCTCTAACCTCCTCTAACCTCCTCTAACCTCCTCTGACCTCCTCTAACCTCCTCTGACCTCCTCTGACCTCCTCTGACCTCCTCTAACCTCCTCTAACCTCCTCTGACCTCCTCTAACCTCCTCTAACCTCCTCTGACCTCCTCTGACCTCCTCTGACCTCCTCTAACCTCCTCTAACCTCCACTAACCTCACCCTGTCGAGAGGCTGGGTGGAGGCTGGAGGTGTTTAGTAACAAGGATAAAGAGAGGGAGGTGTACAGTAGAGTTAGGGTTAGGTCTACCTGGCCCACAGCCTAACACCTCCAGCCCAGCTGGATGGGATGGTCAGGCCTGGCGGTGAACAGATCTCTGGGCTTTGGGGCACATCGTCAAGGTCCCTGGAGCAGCTAGGGGGTTAAGTGCCTTGCTCAAGGGCACAACGGCAGTGGTGGTTGGTTCGAAACCCCCAACCTCAGGAGATAAGCTGGTGAAAAGCTTAAAAAAAGTATAATTTCCCCTTTGGGATTAATAAAGTATATCTTCTCCTTCGTCTTCTTCTTCTTCTCCGTCGTCTTCGTCTTCTTCTTCTTCTTCATCTTCTTCATCTTCTTCTTCATCTTCTTCTTCATCTTCTTCTTCTTCTTCTAAGGCACAGTAAGGTCAGTCAGAGGACAGACTGAAACCTCCCTGTCCCTGTTTCTCTCCTTCAACAACAACATATGGAGATAAATCACTGAAACAAGCCTAAGAAACAAACAAACAAGATGGTCGCCTTTTTTCTTGACAGACACCATTCTTTTTTTTTTTGTGTTCAGTTCTTCGGTTTCTCACAGCCCCTTCAAACCATCTCGTCTCCTTCTCTCCTTCTCTCACTACAAACCTGTGTTTGTACTGTAAAGGCCCGCTTCTCTTCTGACAGGTGGTGGGAGGGAGGGAGGGATGAAAGGAGGAGTGGCGGGAGGGATGGGAGGAAAGAGGCTCCTTCACCAATGAAAGACAGCCTCTGGAACGCTCTGAAGACGCCCGCTGATCAAACCTTCACCATGAAGCTGTTTGGTCACTGACAACCTCCGGATGACTAGATATAGATAGACTAGATATAGATACAGATAGACTAGATATAGCATGAAGCTGTTTGGTCACTGACAACCTCTGGATGACTAGATACAGATACACATATATATATACATATATACATATATACATATACATATACATATATACATATACACAGATACACATATACATATATATATATATATCTATAGATATAGATGTAGATAGACTATATATATATATATATATATATATATAGATATAGATATACTAGATAGATAGCCTAGATATAGATACAGATAGACTAGATATAGCATGAAGCTGTTTGGTCATTGACAACCTCCGGATGACTAGATACAGATATACATATATATAGATGTAGATGTAGATATAGATACAGATATAGATATAGATGTAGATATAGATACAGATAGACTAGATATAGATGTAGATATAGATATAGATATAGATACAGCAGAAAGACAGGAAAGGAAGAAAGCATTGCTCTTCTCCAAAGCCGCCCGACCATTAGAGGAACAAATCCGACTTTCCGCAGAAGGGAATCAGTTTTTCATCTCCACCCTCTCTCTCTCTCCCTCTCTCTCTCTCCCGTTTTATGAAACACGTTTTTATGTGGTGTTCTGCGTGTGTGTGTGTGTGTGTGTGTGTGTGTGTTCCTGATGAAGCTTTGGTCTTCCTCATTTCTGAAGACTGAGAGAAGCAGGGGCCTTTTCTTCCTCCCCAAGTCCTCTTAAAATGACAACACTTCATCTATATATAGTCTTAAGATTGTGTGTGTGTGTGTGTGTGTGTGTGTGTGTGTGTGTGTGGTGTGTCTCTTCTCTTGTCTTGATGTCGTCACACATGGAAGGTTTGTGACAGCTGCCAGAGGAACGGTACACCACGTCTCCGACGCTTTGAAGGTTCAATGAAGTTTGTCACGTCGTCAGGAAAGTTTGATGTATGCTAATGAAGTGTGTGTGTGTGTGTGTGTGTGTAGGGGGGGGGGGGCAGAGTGTTCTCGCTGTTGGAAGACTGCAAAGTGATAAAACCCTAGTCAGATACAAGGGGGGGATATCAAAAACGACGCCAATCACAAAGTTTGAGCTTCCAACGTCTACATCTGAGTTTTCGCACTCAGAGAGTTTTTCCGGCGGAGAGGCGGTTGAGAGAGAGAGAGAGAGAGAGAGAGAGAGAGAGAGAGAGAGAGAGAGAGAGAGAGATAGAGACAGAGAGAGAGAGAGAGAGAGAGAGAGAGAGAGAGAGAGAGAG
>NW_027662420.1:0-2000 GCF_963989245.1 Nansenia antarctica | reverse complement strand
GACCCAGACCAGACCCAGACCAGACCAGACCCAGACCAGACCAGATCAGACCAGACCAGACCAGACCAGACCAGACCCAGACCAGACCCAGACCAGACCAGACCAGACCCAGAGCAGAACAGACCCAGACCAGACCAGACCAGACCCAGACCAGACCCAGACCAGACCAGACCAGACCAGACCCAGACCAGACCAGACCAGACCCAGACCCAGACCAGACCAGACCTAGACCAGACCAGACCAGACCAGACCCAGACCAGACCAGACCCAGACCAGACCAGACCAGACCAGACCCAGACCAGACCAGACCCAGACCAGACCAGACCAGACCCAGACCAGACCAGACCAGACCAGACCCAGACCAGACCAGACCGGACCGGACCGGACCGGACCAGGACCAGACCAGACCCAGACCCAGACCCAGACCAGACCAGACCAGACCCAGACCAGACCCAGACCCAGACCAGACCAGACCAGACCCGGACCAGACCAGACCCAGACCCAGACCCAGACCAGACCAGACCAGACCAGACCCAGACCCAGACCAGACCAGACCAGACCCAGACCAGACCCAGACCCAGACCAGACCAGACCAGACCAGACCAGACCAGACCAGACCAGACCAGACCCAGACCAGACCAGACCAGACCCGGGCCAGGCCAGGCCACTAGCAGCCAGCGGAGCCTGACTGGACCCAGTGTGTTTGAGGTCTGGAGACGGGTCACTGGACAACAAGCGCCTGACTGCCAGGGAGTCAGATAACGGCTGTTAATGGACCAGAGAGATGGAGGGAGGGGGGGAGGGAGGAGGGGGGAGGGAGGCAGAGAGGGAGAGGGAGGTTGAGAGAGAGGGAGGGAGGGAGGCAGATAGAGAGAAGGAGGCAGAGAGAGAGGGAGAGAGGGAGAGGGAAGGTGGTAGAGAGAGAGAGGGAGGGAGGTAGAGAGGGAGAGAGGGAGGGAGATAGAGAGAGAGGTTGAGAAAGAGGAGAGGCAGAGAGGGTGAGGCAGAGATCGAAAAGGAAAGAGGTTGAAAGAGGGAGGTAGAGATAGAGAGGGAGAGAGGGAGGGAGGCAGAGATAGAGAGAGAGGCAAAGAGAGGGAGGGAGAGAGGCAGATAGAGAGATAGAGAGGGAGGGTAGGCAGGAGAGGTCAGTGGATGTTTGTATATGTAACAGTTCAGGTCGGTCTGTCTTAAGTCAGCCTGGCCTAAGAAAACACTCTCACCCTGAAAACACCATGGAATGTTTAAAACGCCGTCAACTATGCGAAATGGTGTGTAGTTGAGTAAGAGACAGAGGGACGTATTTCTTCACTGCTAACAACACCAAACCTGATAGCATAATAACTACTATTCAGGAATGAAGTTTCACACTGAAGACTTTCACCCCCTGCTGTCAGACTCAACACCAGATAACCTCTCTCTCTCTCTCTCTCTCTCTCTCCTTCTCTCTCTCTCTCCTTCTCTCTCTCTCTCCTTCTCTCTCTCTCTCTCTCCTTCTCTCACTCGCTCTCCTCTCTCTCTCTCTCTCTCTCTCTCTCTCTCTCTCTCCTTCTCTCTCTCTCTCTCTCTCTCCTTCTCTCACTCTCTCTCTCTCTCTTTCTCTCTTTCTCTCACTCACTCTCTCTCTCTCTTTCTCTCTCTCTCCTTCTCTCACTCTCTCTCTTACTCACTCACTCTCTCTCTCGCTTTCTCTCTCTATCTCTCTCCTAGCTACAGCAGACAGAGAGGAGGCGATAACCTAGCTACAGCAGACAGAGAGGAGAGGAGGTGATAACCTAGCTACAACAGACAGAGAGGAGAGGAGGTGATAACCTAGCTACACCAGACAGAGAGGAGGTGATAACCTAGCTACAACAGACAGAGAGGAGGTGATAACCTAGCTACACCAGACAGAGAGGAGGGGAGGTGATAACCTAGCTACACCAGACAGAGAGGAGGTGATAACCTAGCTACAACAGACAGAGAGGAGAGGAGGTGATAACCTAGCTACAGCAGACAGA
>NW_027662421.1:0-14855 GCF_963989245.1 Nansenia antarctica | reverse complement strand
CAGATCCGCCAGGGCGTCAGGCTGAAGAAGGTGCGCACCCAGCAGCGGCACGCCAAGGGCTCCTTCCTCCACTCGGCCGACGCCCTGACCCGGAGCATCCACGAAGCCCTGCGCAGGATCAAAGAGGCCTCGCCAGAGTCAGAGTCAGAGTCGGAGGACGAGGGCCTGCCCTGCACCGACTGGGAGAACTAGGGCTAGAGTACATACATACGCTGGACACACACACACACACACACACTCACACACTCCCCCCCCCCCAGAGTCTGAGTTCCAGGAGTCATACTTGCACACGATACACACACTACCACAGGAGATCTAGGGTCCTCACCCTGGGACATCTGGGGTCTTCACCTGGGACATCTGGGGTCTTCACCCTGCGACATCTGGGGTCTTCACCCTGGGACATCTGGGGTCTTCACCCTGGGACATCTGGGGTCTTCACCCTGGGACATCTGGGGTCTTCATCCTGGGCCCGCAGGAGAAAATTACACCTGGGATTGAATCCTAACTTGAGAACCGTTGGTACAGCCCAACAGGAATCCTTGAGGGTTAAGAAGAGGTCAGAAGATAAGGTTATACGTACTGTATCTTCATCTGTATATTATCAGTAAAACACGGGCCACTAGCCTTTTTCCCCCCTGATTTTCTCTGTTGTGCTGATGACTCTGGCTAGGATGCCTTCCTCACCCCCTCCTACGCCCACCACACACAGCTCATGTGTCGGGCACTCTGGTGCAGAATGACCCCATGTGTCACCCCCGTGTGGGGGTTCGTGTGGAGGGCTAGGTCCTGGGATACCTCTGTTACCAAGGAGACTCTCCAACACGTCTGAGTACTACTGTAGGTTGCTGTGATGGGGTTTTCTTGTTACTGTCAGAGGATATTTTTTTTATTTTTTTTTACGATCACAATCATACCCACAATCCTGTTGTGTTTTCTCATGTATTCTCTGTATAGGTAGAGAGGTCAATCATGCTGTGTTTGGAGGCACCACTGCCCTCTACAGCCAGCAGACGTATCTAGCTCTGGTCTGCAATGTGTCATCTGAACATGAAGTGTGTTTTTTCCCCATTTGTTTTAATAGTTTTAAAATGCTTTTAAATTCGTTTTTTTTTATGGTGGTTTTTATTAGAAAGGAGTGTTTTCTTTTGTTTTTTTTTGTTTTTTTACCGCCTTGTTTTTACTGATCTAGTAAGTTCGCTAGAACAGATTTACCTGGAGGTGTTTAAAGTGTGTGTAGTTTCATTGATTATTTTAAAGGTATTTCATGTAAGAGTTGTGTCAAAACTGAAGATAAATAGAATAAATAGAAGAATCTCTGTTTACTGCAATGAAACATGCACTGAGTCAGATCAACCTAGTGAGGTGAGAATGATGAACTCTGTAAGACGGGACTGTACAACTGCTGTCCAAGTAGACTTGTGGCCAGTTTAAAGGTTGAACTATCTTCAGCACTGTCTTTAGTGGTCTTTATGGGTCTGTCTTTAACCACTGGTTTGATGACAACTGTGGCATCTGGACCTCCTGTTTCATGCTGTCATGTAAAGTGGTCAAAACTGAATCATGTGACTGTTTGCAGAGTCTGCATATCTCAGGTGTGTCTCAGTAGACCAGGGGCCTCCTCTCCTCCCCTCTTCATCTGCACCGGTCTACAAACACAGGCAGGCTGTGAATGTGTTGGTGTATGAAGGGAAGGTCGAGTCATGAGGTGAGGAAGCCATTTTAGACTATTGAGATGCAGCCTTCCTGTCCTCTCGGATCATGTGCTCTGTCAACTCCATTATTCACCTCCCTTAGTCAATATCCATGTCATTGTATTAGGGCTCTGTCATTTCATCTTTTTCTTTTTTTTCTTTCTTTTTTAAATCTATCTTTGTTAAACATTTGTAAAATTCTAATCCTGTATTTATTATTAATTTTCATTTCTAGACGTTCTTCCCCTCTCAGACTAACACAGTTTGATCTATAACCCTTGACTCTGACCTTATGCTTGTGGCTGGTCTGACATTAAGATCAGCTGGTCACTTGGCAATAAGTGCAATATTATATTATACAGAAAAATAAATATTTGTCATGTATTATACTGTAATGAAATGTAAATCCTGAAAATACATTGGCATGCTTAAGAACTTAAAGTATTTATTGAGTAAAGCTTCATATGTTAAAACGTGGAGTTACAGATTTATGTAAAATCTGCCTTTTAAGATATTGTTTTTGCATTTTCTTGTCTTTTCCTATCATTACATTCCTAACTGCTTTATATATTCCAGTTATATTTTCCCCTTCGAAATAAAACCAAGTACCAAAATGTATTCCTGTCCTGTTCTTTGACTTCACGTTGCTGTGCCATTGTTGTACAGTATGAAGCCATTACTTCACTTGCCCTGTGGCCAACTGGGTCTAACACATTTGTTTGAGGTCAGCAACAAATAGTTGGTTGAAAATACAGCTGACCCCTTCTTTGGAAGTAAGTGGATGTTGTGTAATGAAAGACCAAGTCTGGACTAGACTTAAAGAACAGGAGGTTAGAGAACAGGAGGGTCCAGACTAGAGAACAGGAGGGTTCAGACTAGAGAAGCATCAGAAAATGGGAAAAGATGACACCCCTACATTTTTTTTCTCATTTTAATTTTACTATAAACTCAAAATTACAATTGTGTTTTAAGCATGTGGTATAATCAACATTTAAAATTATTACTCAAACGTTATTCCCTTTCAAACTAATATTCCGGTTCATCATTTAAATGTTATGATAAAGCCAACCCATAACTCCATTCAAGTCTCCAAAATATACCAGAACCAACAACAAGCCCTTAAATAGTGTTCTTCAGGTATACATATAACTTTTTTTTTGTACATTATCACAGATTTTTTGGCAATAGTAAACCCCACAAAATGTACCATAGCTACCATTGATGCATCTTTGTACCAAAGGCAACGTCAGCAGAAGTCATCTGTACAGGAAAACATACATTTGGCAAAAGGAATAAAAGTCTCTCTGCAAATCTCACCTGCTATACAAGTGTCTATAATTCCATTTCCTTTTTTTAATAGTTCAAAAATATTGCAAATATTCACACCTAAAAAACAACCGTGATACCCACATACCTGACATTAAAAAAAACAATATAAAGTGAAAATCATTTAAAGGTTTAAATAAAAGAAAACATCTTTGTTTCATACAACTTTCATTATAATCAATCGTGGTATGATCTTGAATAATAAATTAACAGATAACGAAGGAATCAATCATCGCACTTCAAGTCGCAACAAAACAAGGAAGGGAGGGGGAAAAAATCTTCTTTTTGGATTCACCCAAACATACAATTCCATTTTCACAAGTGCACTATAAATTTGTTATATCAGTATCTTTAGAAAAAGTGTTTCTAGAAAGGAAAGACTTTCGTAGTCACGGCTGACCAAACCCCAGCTTCTCGTCTTGGTTTATGGTTTCACCTTGTCTCCTCCGTGTCCCAGAAGAAGAGTAGAGGAAAATACCTGAAAGTGAGACTGAAAAGTGTTTTACTTCTTATGCTCCCTCTTTGTATTGCTCATTTAGTAAATAAGGATGTTCTCACGAGCCACACACAGGGTGACTATATGGGAACGGTTTCATAGAGGAACATTGGGAGGATTGGCTGACATCTTCAACCTTATGTCAGAGTCTAAAGGACAAAGCAGAGTGGCTGCAGAGTCAGTGAAAGCTTGAAGAACCAGCAAGTCCGACTGAGTCTGTCTCTACGTTATCTGATCCGACTGTTCGTTTGGCTGACAATGATATCCATATCAACGAGAGCTATAATAATACAGATGAGAGTCGTTAAAAAAACAAACTGATGCGTGGAGGACTACAAGAATAAACAAACAAAAAACAAAAAACATCAATCACCAAACTCTGGGTGACTGAACTGGGCACCAAAGAAATGCTCAAAATAAGGGCTTTGTTTTGTGGCAAACATTTTATAATAGGAGAACCAAAGCAAAAAAACACTATATCCATGTCCTCCCAAATGGAATGCTAGCTGGACTTTGGGGAAGAAAAAAGGACCAAAACAGACCAAGTTGATCTGTCTTCAGTGAGTAAAGACCCTCCCACAGGGTCTGTGGAGGAGAGAGGAGGGAAGGCAGGGCCACCGGGGCAGCCTCTTCAGAGAAGCTTCTGTAAACGTGCACGGATGTGACTCCAGAGTGAATGGATTTATTAAAACAATGTCGAAAATGTGTGCATACAGGTGTACCAGCATATGCATGTGTACATGCGTGTAATCGTCCAAAATGAGGAAAAAATGCAAAGTGAGTGTTTATTCATGACGACGTGAGTGTTTTCAGTCGAGTGTCCGTGCGTGACGACGTCCGTGTGTCTGTGAAGTGCCCGACGAGCGCTGAGTGCGTGGTGTTGAGATGATGGGTGTAGTTGCGGCGACCCTCCACCAGGTGGCGGTGGTGGTTTCCCCTCTAGCTGCCCTCGATGAGCTTGGACAGGCTGTCGCGGAGCTCCGTCAGCTCGAAGATCTTGCCGTCCAGGAGCTCCAGTAGGGAGCGCAGGCTCTTGCGGAAGTCTTCCCTCTCCAGCTGACTGACCTCCAGCCTCTGGTCCAGATCACTCACCCTGGCCTCCAGGGTCTGGTTCTTACACTCTGTCTCCCTGAGAGAGAGAGAGAGAGAGAGAGGAGAGAGAGAGAGAGAGAGAGAGAGAGAGAGAGAGAAGAGAGAGGGAGGGAGGGAGGGAGGGAGGGAGGGAGGGAGGGAGGGAGGGAGGGAGGGAGGGAGGGAGGGAGGGAGGGAGGGAGGGAGGGAGAGAGAGAGAGAGAGAGAGAGAGAGAGAGAGAGAGAGGGAGGGAGATGGAGGGAGAGGAGGGAGAGAGAGGGAGGGAGAGAGAGAGGAGAGAGAGGGAGGGGGAGAGAGAGAGAGAGAGAGAGAGAGAGAGGGAGGAGAGGTGGAGAAAGAGAGAGAGGGAGGAGAGACAGAGAGAGGAGTGAGAGAGAGAGACAGAGAGCGAGAGACAGAGAGAGGAGAGAGAGAAAGAGATAAGAAAAAAGAAAGAAAGAAAGAAAGAAAGAGAGATTAGCCGATGAACTCAAGAAAGTGTCTCACACGATGCTAAAGGTTTGAAACCGGCCGGCAACATTGAACACGGTCGTGGTGTGAAGCTCAACATTGAACACGGTCGTGGTGTGAAGCTCAACATTGAACACGGTCGTGGTGTGAAGCTCAACATTGAACACAGTCGTGGTGTGAAGCTCAACATTGAACACGGTCGTGGTGTGAAGCTCAACATTGAACACAGTCGTGGTGTGAAGCTCAACATTGAACACAGTCGTGGTGTGAAGCTCAACATTGAACACAGTCGTGGTGTGAAGCTCAACATTGAACACAGTCGTGGTGTGAAGCTCAACATTGAACACGGTCGTGGTGTGAAGCTCAACATTGAACACGGTCGTGGTGTGAAGCTCACGGCGGTTGGTTCTGTGGCTCACCTGTAGTTTCTGTGTCAGCGCGTCCTTCTGAGACTGGAACTCATTAGCGCCCTCTACCTCCTCCTTCAGGCGCTCTAGCTCCTGCACCACGGCACAGGAGGAGCGATGGGTGAACACAAACACACCAGGACTTCACATAGAAGGCTACACGTACACACACACACACACACACACACACACACACACACACACAGACACACAGAGACAGAGACAGAGACAGAGACAGAGACAGAGACACACACACACACACACACACACACACACAGACAGACAGACAGACACACACACAGACACACACACACCTCTCTCTCTCTCTCTCTCTCTCTCTCTCTCTCTCTCTCTCTCTCTCTCTCTCTCTCTCTCTCTCTCTCTTCTCTCTCCTCTCTCTCTCTCTCTCTCTCTCTCTCTCTCACACACACACACAAACTCACACACACTCTTCACTGTACCTCCTCCTTGGTCTTTAGTGCGTTCTCCAGCTCCTCTATCGTCTGGTTGAGCTCAGTCTTCTGAGATTTGATCACTGTGGTCTGACCACTCACACACTCCAGCTCTGTGACCTGAGGACACACACAACACACAACACACACCCTCTTACCTGAGGACAAAACACACAACACAAACACACACCCTCTTACCCGGTCACTCTGACTCCAGGGTCTCCCTCTTACCACTCTATCATGTTTCGGACATGTTCATGTTTCACCTTTTGGCATTAGTAGGTTTTTCCTCGGACAAATCTGACCCGTGGGTGGTTATTGTGTAGTGCGTAGTTATTGTGTAGTGTGTGTGTAGTGTAGTGTGTGTGTCCTACTCGTCTGTGCAGCCTCTCGGCCTCCTCCTGGTAAGCAGCCAGTTGTTGTTTCCACTGCTTCACGTTGGCGGTGGACTCCAGCAGCGCCGCCGTCAGCTTGGCGTTGTTCCCCTTCAGGGCCGCCAGCTCAGCCTCCCAGTGCTTGTTGATGCTGGTGGAGCTGGAGGGGCGGGGGGGGGGGGGGACAGGAGGGGCGGGGGGAGGACAGGGGACAGGAGGGGCGGGGGGAGGACAGGGGATAGGAGGGGGGGTGGACAGGAGGGGCGGGGGGAGGACAGGGGACAGGAGGGGCGGGGGGAGGACAGGGGATAGGAGGGGGGGGGGGACAGGAGGGGCGGGGGGAGGACAGGGGATAGGAGGGGCGGGGGGAGGACAGGGGATGGGAGGGGGGGTGGACAGGAGGGGCGGGGGTAGGGGCAGGGGGGAACAGGAGGGGCAGGGGGGAGACAGGGAGGGACAGGGGGGGACAGGAGGGGACAGGGAGGGAGACAGGGAGGGACAGGAGGGAGACAGGGTGGGACAGGGGGGGACAGGAGGGGACAGGAGGGAGACAGGGAGGGACAGGAGGGGACATGAGGGAGACAGGGAGGGACAGGGGGGGACAGGAGGGGACAGGGAGGGAGACAGGGATGGACAGGAGGGAGACAGGGAGGGACAGGGGGGGACAGGAGGGGACAGGAGGGAGACAGGAGGGGACAGGATGGGCGAGGGGGACAGGAGGGGACAGGAGGGAAACAGGAGGGGTCAGGTGGGGCGGGGGGGACAGGGATGGACAGGAGGGGACAGGGATGGACAGGAGGGGACAGGGAGGAACAGGGAGGGACAGGAGGGGACAGGGGGGATAGGGAGGAACAGGGAGGGACAGGAGGGGACAGGAGTGGACAGGAGGGGACGGGGGGGACAGGAGGGGACAGGGGGGGAGACAGGAGGGGACAGGGAGGGACAGGGATGTAGTCAAGTTACCAAATAGCACATGACATCACATGTGTCTGAGTTCATGTTTTATAAACCATGGGCACATCAGCGACATTACCGACACGTTAGTATGTTAAAGCGAACATGAGGGAAACGTTGTACGGCGCCTGGCCAGGGGGACGAAATGGACTTAACGCGTTTGGTTGATCCATAATTAATAGGAGCACTCACATAGTGTTTTTAATGTGATGCTTCGCTCCTGTGCGGGGGGGGGGGGGCTCGGGGGCCGACCACATGAATAATGAACGGATGGATTGACATATCCGGTACGGGCCGCACTGCGCTGTGCCAATTTCATTTTATATCAGCCCTGAAGAGAAGCCCCCCCCCCCCCCCCCCGCGGCCGGGTAAAGCCCTCCATTACGGAGCTCGACGTGGGACTGACGCGGACGTCCATGTGTTCATACAGGCAGACGAGGTTCTTTGACAGAGTGTGAATTATCCAGGGTTCCCACACCTTCTGAAACATCAAATTCAAGCACCTTTCAAGGACTTTCAAGACTCAATTCCTTCAAATTCAAAGACCCAACACGGCATAGTTTGAGACAGATCTAGATGAGAATTGATATAATAGCAACTATCCGCTCACAGACAACAATTAGAAAGAGAGGCTTGAATGTGTGAACATTAGATGGTCTCTTGCCTTCTCTACCACAGCACAGCAAAACAATATATTGTGAAGTATGTGTAAAGTTAAGCAATACAGAGACTTATTTACTAGTTGACGAGCTGAGTAAAACATTTTTGAATATATTTTTTTTAGAGAGAGAGAGAGAGGAATTCAAGCACTTTCAATGACCCATGTCTATTTTGACAAACTTTCAAGACCTTCATTTTTTTCCTCTCAAATTCCCCCAAAAAATAAATCACAAAAAATAAATAAATAATAATAATAACCCTCCCAAAATGACAAATAAAATAAAGTATGAATGGTACCATATGAAAACAGATCTGGCCTTCACCCAGAGCTGTAATCTCATTAGGTTTAACTACTGTAGGCCCGTGATGGACGTCTTTACACCACACCTTCCGCTGGCCCTAGCCCCCGAGGGGCACTCTCTCTAGGGCTTAGCCCACTACTCCGGCCCCTGGCTTGGGCGGCCTTGCTGTGTGTGTTTACCTGTGTGAGAAGGGCAATGCGTTCTGGGAGGGCTCGGCCCGGGGCTCGGGGATCTGGGGCATCTCTGGCGTCTCCCTCTCGTCGTCAGTGCCGTTGATACTGTCCGGGGTCAGAGGTGACTGGAGGTCCCCCGGGGCAGACTCCTGGCAGACAGACAACCACGTCATCAACATGTCACAGACTCCTGGACAAACAACCACATCCTCAACACGTCACAGACTCACAACTGTCACAGCGGTGTGTGTGGAACCATCTATTATTTCTAACATTCAGGGTAAAAAGAAAAAAGACCCAAAAATCACAATCGAATGCAGGAAAGGATACCTGCACGCTGATTTATGATCCCCCCCCCCCCCCCCCAAAGTGTGATGTTTTATTTTGAAGTGAGCATAGCTGACTGACTTGAAAATAAACCAACACTTTGGGGCTGGGGGAGGAGGTTGGGTGTGTTAACATGAGGCTGAGATGAGGTTAATCTGTCTGTTAATCTGGTATTAGGATGGCAGAGAGAGGTTGTTAAGTCAAGGCTGGGGGGGGGGGCAGGGTTCTCCCCAAAGAACACTGGCATCTTCCATCTTGAGTTGTTGTTTTTTTTCCTATCATGTAACCTTGTCTATAAAGCAGAAGGGAGTATCAAAAGTAATTGTTCCAGGGGGTTATTCCATCAATGTCGCTAAAGAAAAATATTAATCTATAATAATATGAAATTGATCAAAATAAGCCTGGATTTTCCTTTAGCGACGTTGATGGAACACCCCCCCCCCCTGGTGTCCTAAAACAAGATGTCCCGCTCTGTGAAACGATTCTGGGGAGACCCCTGGAAGAGGTGGATACACATCACATCATTAATGGCGCTTTTCCACTACCGACCCGAACCGGGCCGCATTTGTATCCGAGCCGTGCCGTGCCGTACTTTCAGAAACGCTTCTCCATTATACTGAGCGACCCGGGACTGTAGGAGGAGTTACGTGTCATAAGATTTCCCCCCCCCCGCTATACAGATCAGCGGGGGGAAATGCGTGTCTCCTGACACGTTGAGCACTGTGCTTTTTTTGTTGGTGAACTACCGTAATAAGCCTAAAAAAGTTCAACCGTTCAAAAAGTTGAAAAAAACTTCTCTGCTTTCAGAAACTGTTTGAATTTTTTAGATTGGGCATATAGTTCATGAATTACGGTAGTTTGAAGGAACGTTGTGGAATCTGCTGTAGACAGCTCCGGTTTCGGAGCAAGACTATCGGCATTAGTCAAATACATGCTCACATCAAGTCATCCGCTCACTGCTCTCCATCAAAAATGGCACATCCATCAATAATATTACACAATAACAACTGCTCTGATTAGATTGCTTAGATTGTTTAATACATCAACGGGGGGAAAAGCGAGATGAACTCGCGAGTATCATGCTTCCTCCATTGAACGGAAAGTCCTATCTATTCCATTCAAAGTGTTTTAGCCTTCCCCCTTTCCACTGGTAATAAGGAATTGGCAAGAATAGATCGATATAAATAGATCAACATAATGCAGCACTATCATGCACAGATCAGCCTTAAAACATGTAACGTTAGATATATAACGGTGCGACGTATTTCTACGGAAAGGCTGACTGACGCGGGGCTCATACAATCTCCGCGTTCGTTATAGATACGCTTGCAGCAGCGGGTGAACTCCCGGTTCATTGAGTTTACGGTTAAAAGCATAACTTCTCAGGGTGTCAGCGCGGTGGTTCAGGGCTCAAAATGACCGTATACCGATGGTGAAGTTAGCAAAGTAGTATTGTGTTTGTACCACCTCCATAGCCGGTGTTATTCACGGACAAACACGGTGCCCGGAGGCACCCTTTGCGGGTTAATAACTGTGGTTTACCGTGGGTTAGGATAACAATTCAAGTGTGTCCGGATAGGGGAGAGGACAGTAGGGTTGGGTATCGTTTGGGTTTTATCCGGTACCGGTTACTAACCGATACTTTAAAAACGGTACCGGTACCAAAACGGTACTTAATTCGGTACTTTTGATTTTTTTAAATGACATATATATATATATATATATATAATAATAACACGGTCGACAACATTAAACAGCTTTTCACTTTTTTATTGCTGAGGCACAATAACCACAGTTACACCTACAACCACAGTTACACCTACAACCACATTTACAACAACTACAACCACAGTTACACCTACAACCACAGTTACACCTACAACCACAGTTACACCTACAACCACAGTTACACCTACAACCACAGTTACTCCTACAACCACAGTTACACCTACAACCACAGTACCACAGTTACACCTACAACCACAGTTACTCCTACAACCACAGTTACACCTACAACCACAGTTACACCTACAACCACAGTTACAACCACAGTTACAACCACAGTTACACCTACAACCACAGTTACTCCTACAACCACAGTTACACCTACAACCACAGTTACACCTACAACCACAGTTACACCTACAACCACAGTTACATTGTTGAGCCAACAATATAAACATCCCCCGTCCCTTTCCTGGTTAAATAAAACAAAACAAGAAATCATAGAGGGCGAATGTCCACTGTCCCCCTCTTTAAATAAATAAACGGAAACATTATTACTAACCTGAGGAAATGCTGTCATCATCATCCTCAATGGGAATGGCGATCTCCGCCTCCCCCTCTCCGGAGGTGCTTGCTGCTGCTGAGATGCTTGCCGCCGAAGGGCGGGTGAACTTGCGCAAGCTGTCAAACACGGAGCACCCTTCTACCCTTAAATGTATCGCGTGCGTTGTCAGGTGTTTCATCAAGTTCGATGTGTTGCCTGCTTTACACGCGAATGATTTAAAACATTTTGAGCACTTCGCGTTGTTTTCATCAAGTCGGGTGAAATGCAGCCACACTTTAGAACGCTTCATTGCGGTCTTCGGCATTCTCGGTGACCTCGTAGCTAGGCTAGCTAGCGAAATTAGATAATATGATTATGATTATTATGATGATAATAATAATATCAATACAATAATACAATCACTAACTATATTACTACACTTACTATAAACTCACTCTTCTTCTTCTCAACACAACTGCTCACCTCACTACCACGACACACACTGATTGGAAATTGGAAACAGGCGATGTCACTTACGTCACGACTCAAGTCACGTGTGGTTGCATGTCACCGGACACCAGGGGATTTTTTTTTGTTGAAAAGTACCGAAATGAGGAACCGAAATCTCCTTTGCGATTCGGTACGGGTACATACCGAATGTAAAGTAACCGGTACCTACCGGTACCGATTTTCGGTACCCAACCCTAGAGGACAGGGAATCTGAAACCATTTGAATGGTGTCGACACGACACTCCTATCACGGTCGACACCGACATTATTTATATATACAGCATATGGATGTATGTTACCTGCCGCTTTCAGTTCTAGTAGTTTAGATCTCGCAACCAGGGAAACAGCGCCGACATGTGTTAAAGAGAGCAAGACGCGAATCTACCGGCATTTGACTGCCGCTGGACTGAGGAACAGCATCGGCACAGGACATCGCCATAATAGCGATTTTTTGTTATGCTTGTTGTAAATAAAAGTTCTATGATGCATTGAAATTACATTAAACTAAGATAATACGATGGTTATCATATTTTTTCAAATCTTTATTAATACGTTATTACAGAAACAGTAAGTGACATTTTCCTAGAGCGAAATCTGTTGTGGTATTTAAAAATGGCGGTTAGTGATGAAATCTATGAACATGGGATGACGATTTCCATTGACCAATCAACGGTGTGCAGCGTCACACGCAGCCTGGCAAAAAAGTACCTTTCCCCAACTTTCGCTACCCATCCCGAACAATAACTATTTTACCGTGCCGTGCCGTGCTGACACGGGCCACTCAATGGAAAAGCGCCAAAGAACAGGGCTTACCCGGGTCGACCCGGGCTGGCACTGTAGTGGAAAAGCACCATAAGTGGGGCTGGCTGGTAGTAGGGGGGGACACACAACTCTAGACTGGGAGAGGTGGAGGTGTTAATTAAGTAGGGCTGGCTGGTAGTAGGGGGGGGGACACACAACTCTAGACTGGGAGAGGTGGAGGTGTTAATTAAGTGGGGCTGGCTGGTAGTAGGGGGGGGGACACAACTCTAGACTGGGGGAGGGGCAAGAAGGAGGGTAAATGGCAGTGATCCATTTATTTCTGTTTTACCTTCTTTTTACCAGGTACCTTTTTACCAGGTACGTCGACTGACAACACATTGGTTTCTACGGCGACCACCTGGAGAAGAGTGGTTGGGAGAGCAGAAGGGGGGGGGAGTAAGCCTTTGGTGTGATCAGGCTGCTGCCTGCTTTAGTCATGTGGGACACGTTGAGGATCAGACCAGGATCAGGTTTAACACTTCCCAAAGCACCATGGGATTTGTAGTGACCACTGAGAGTCAGAATCAGGACGGCCCCCCCCCCTCACTCATGAGGTCTCTTTGATGAGGATTTCGAAACTAAACATCACTTCAAGGGACTGACTACGTGACGTCGATTTAAAGTACATTGACATGGTTTTGATGACAAGCGCGCTAAACCCCTGTCTGTTCCTTTCACCTTTGGGTTCGAAACAGAATGCTAATGTTAGCCGTTGGTGACGGCGGTGAACTAAAAAGTGTGGATTCCAGTATTTTGCTGCTGGAGCACACAGACTACTTTCAAATTAAATAAATATAAAGGTCGATCACTTTTTCACTGGGGGGGGGGGGGGGGTTACCTGGGAGGGGGTGCTGGTGAGTTCCATCTTCTCCTGGGACTTCTCCTTGGCTAACCGCGCCGCCTCTTTGAACTCAGCAAACTTCTCTGCAAACTGAGACAGAGCCGGAGGAGAGGGATGAGTCACTGTGAGGGGGAACATCTTCCACCCTCCACACACACACACACACACACACACACACACACACACACAGTCAGGTGTGGTAATCATCCACACACACACACACACACACACACACACACACACACACACACACAAACACACACACACACACACACACACAGTCAGGTGTGGTAATCATCCACACACACACACACACACACACACACACACACACACAGTCAGCTGTGGTAATCATACACACACACACACACACACACACACACACAGTCAGGTGGTGGGGTCTGAGGTGAGGTCAGGTGGTGGGGTCTGAGGTGAGGTCAGGTGGTGGGGTCTGAGGTGAGGTCAGGTGATGTGGTGGTGGTGTGGTCCGAGGTGAGGTCAGGTGACTGACCTTGGCCAGGTGGCCCTCGGAGCTGAAGCCCAGCCCGTAGACGGTGTTGGCTCGGCTGTCTGCCCACTGGCCGAACTTCTGGGAGGTCTTGGTGAAGGTCATGTTGGGGGTGATGGTGCTGTTGATGATGGCCTGAGAAGGATTCAGACGTGCGGGTGGGATACGAGTCAGATATGAATCACATGACGACACCGACCTCGGCTGAGAGGTCATTCACTTCTAAACGTGCACATATGTGCACAGCTGCACATAATCTTAACTGTACATATATTTGTCCATACTTTTATGGCTTTTTTTCAGGGATGCACCGAACATTCGGCCACCGAATGTATTCGGCCGAATATCGCAAAATAAAGCACATTCGGTATTCGGCCGAATGTGTGAAAACACCGAATGTTTACCACCGAATAGTGGCCGTGTTTTGATGATACTTGCCAGGTCATTCTTAGGGAAGAACTGACGATGAGTGAAGGGAAGTCCAGGGTAGATGTAGACAGAGGGTTGATTGGGAGTGGAGACAGAGGGTTGATTGGGAGTGGAGACAGGTGTGCAGGTTTGGCTGAAGATCTAATTAGCGGGGACAAGCCTCAGCTGCGGCGGAGAGCACGCTGTGCTCGAGCTGTGGGGGCGGGGGAGGGTGTGTGAAGGCCCAGCCGTAACACTATGTCATTGAACCATACGGACATCAATACTTAAGCCACAACATACAGAATTATCAAAATCCTGTAGCATCTCTTTAAAGAGAGTTCACCTAATTAGTTAACTTGCAATCTTCCAAAGTATTTTGTAATAATATTATCATGGCACACATTCAACACAAGTCATGAATAAAGCTTCGGCCTACATTGATGAAAGATTTTCTTTCAGCAGCTATTCAGGGAAAACAAAAACATTTAATTTGACTGATTTATTTTATTTATTGTGCTTTGTTGGTATAGACTGATGTCTGCTGGAATGTTCAATAAAAGTTATTTTTTTTCTATCTCAATTTCTTTCTTTGAGAAGCATGAATAAAAAGCAAAATGTATTTAGTTTATGCAATGATAAAATTAAAAACTGCCGATACACATTCGATATTCGGTATTCGGCCAAGTGTTTCCTTAAATTCGGCTTCGGCCTCGGCCAAGAATTTTCATTTCGGTGCATCCCTATTTTTTTTTTTTTTTTTTTGGTCTGGTTAGATGGCGACCTGAGTTTGGTTGTCTTTGTACTTTG
>NW_027662422.1:32500-36478 GCF_963989245.1 Nansenia antarctica | reverse complement strand
TTTGAGAGTATAGATGATGGTGTGATCCCTGGTGTTGAGAGTTATAGATATGTGTGATCCGGTTTTTGAGAGTATAGATGATGGAGTGATCCTGGTTTTGAGAGTATAGATGATGGTGTGATCCTGGTTTTGAGAGTATAGATGATGGTGTGATCCTGGTTTTGAGAGTATAGATGATGGTGTGATCCTGGTTTTGAGAGTATAGATGATGGTGTGATCCTGTTTTGAGAGTATAGATGATGGTGTGATCCTGGTTTTGAGAGTATAGATGATGGGGTGATCCTGGTTTTGAGAGTATAGATGATGGTGTGATCCTGGTTTTGAGAGTATAGATGATGGGGTGATCCTGGTTTTGAGAGTATGATGGGGTGATCCTGGTTTTCCTCTCCGAGAGACAGATGACCTCTCACTGTCGACTTCCCTGACAAAGAGCTGTAATCTGGGTCTAACATCCTGCCTACCTTACTCAGCCTGCGGAGCGGACGAGCGTGCCGTCGCTGAGACGATGTGACCCTGTTAAAAGCTGTCTGGGGAAGAAGAAGAAGAAGAAGAAGAAGAAGAAGAAGAAGAAGGAGGAGGAGGTGGAGGAGGAGGAGGAAAGAAGGAGGAGGAAGAGGAGAAGGAGGAGGAGGAGGAGGAGGAGGAGAAGGAGGAGGAGAAGAAAGAGGAAGAGGAGGAGGAGAAGAAGGAGGAAGAGGAGGGGAGGAGAAGGAAGGAGGAGGAGGAGGAGGAGGAGGAGAAGAAGAAGGGAAAGAGAACTATTATAAGAGTTAAACTTCTGGCAGCAGAGAAGTTTAACAGCTCAGCAAACTATGCTGAATGAAGGGGTGGAGGGGGGGGTGAAGGGCATGGGGAGGGGGTGTCAGGGGTGGGGGCGGTGGTATGGAGTGGGAAGGGGGGGAGCTCTCAGAAACGCTGCATTCAGCATGCACTTCCTATGGAGGGGGTGGGGGGGGGTGTAGGAGAGAGGGGGCTACCACAGGCAACTCTTCTGATACTTTCATTACATCAGTGAGGGCCATGTGTGTGTGTACGGTATGTGTGTGTGGGGGGTGGGGGGTGGGGGTGGGCAGGGGGGGGTTCAAGGCAGCATAGCGCTAAACCTCAGGAATGTTCAAACAATTCATTTCTTGCTTTGAACTGCCTCATCCAGCCTCCACCATGTCCCTCGCTGAAGTGTTCCACACATGGGGGGGGGGGGGCGGTGAGGGGAGGAGGGAGGGAGGGAGGAAGAGAGGGGGAGGGGGTTCTAGGTGGATGTAGTCAGGGGGAATGAAGCAGAGGGGTGGAGGAGGTGGAGGAGGTGGAGAAGGGTGCTGAGGGTGAGGGAGGAGGTGGAATGGGAGGAGAGAGGGAGAGGAGGGGGGTGGGGGGGGGGGAGGTTGATATGGCTCTGGTCCTAGCGACTCTGGAAGTCATTACTCTGAAGTGAGATTCGCTTGACAGGCATGACTGCTCTATAGCCTAGCCAGGGTTGGGTTAGCTACACTCTCTCTATAGCCTAGCCAGGGTTGGGTTAGCTACACTCCCCTGTCACTCTGACAGGACCTGAACACACACTCTCACAACACAGAACATTTTTAAATGCTTTATTTATGTCCACATAAATGTACAATATCTAAAGGACATAAATACTATCGGTGCATTTTGACATTATGAAAACAGTCAGCTACAGTAGTGCTGAACCAACAACCTACAAATAGGACGTTATTACACACTCTCACAACACTGAACACACACTCTTCTAAACTGTACACACACTCTAAACTCAACACACACTCTCTACACTGAACACACACTCTCTAAACTGTACACACACTCTCTAAACTGTACACACACTCTCACAACACTGAACACACACTCTAAACTGTACACACACTCTAAACTCAACACACACTCTCTACACTGAACACACACTCTCTAAACTGAACACACACTCTCTAAACTCAACACACACTCTCTAAACTCAACACACACTCTCACAACACTGAACACACACTCTCTTAATAGGGATGGACGGTTTTTCGGTTAAACCGAAAACCGGGGTTTATAAAATAGAAACGGTTTTTATCAAAACCGTCTGAAACCGTTTTTTTTTTTTTTTTTTTTTGGAAGAATAAATAGAATAAGAATAAAACTGGAACATGTCACATGTTTGTCGTGTGTGAAAATAACAATGATACAGTCTGAATCTGCCGCGCAATGAGTGAGAGGTTTGGTCAGTTGTGAAGAATAACTGAGGATTAATATCTAATTGGGATTATATTTAAGGGTAACGAATCACTCTATGGGAAAGATAGTTGCCTTCAGTTATTGGTAGATAGGAAAGGTTTTTTACAATTACTCGCTTACATTTAATAAGATCATTTTCGCTGCTCTCTGTAAAGCGCATTGGGTCACTTTTGTGAGAAATGCGCTATAGAAATAAAATGTGATTTGATTTGATATCAATCAATCAATCAAACTTTATTTATGTTCTATAGCACAAATCATGCATTGAATGTAACTCCAAGTGCAGTATTTACTAAACCACAATATAATAAAACAAGAGCTATACGGATCAAGAGTGTTTGTGCACAGCGCCACTGTGTGTGAAGGCGCTACTGAAAGTGATGACAGAACGCATGTCTAAGAAGATACGCGGTCACTTAGTGACGCAAAGGTAGTTCTGTATTTATCTCTATCTGTATTAGTACATTTATTTTGAAAAGCTCTATTTTGACAGCTCTACCATGGGCACTTTTATTTGATGGGGCATCTTTGTTGATTGACTTACGACAGTTCAGGACGAGTCAGTCTCGCGCATGTGGTTTTTATGAAAAGCTTTAAGTATGTTCACTGCATAATTCTAAGTCTAATATTTCAGTGATTATTGAGCAGTATTCAAATATTTAAATACATTGAGCAGCAGCTGAACTTTGTCTAAGAACCAAGATATTGAGAAAGCAGTTCATTCAATGAAGACGCTGTTCCAAGAGATGATCTTCCGTGCAGGCGTGCACCATGGATCAGCGGAGCTGGTGTGTTAAGTGTTCATGTGTTTTCATGTATGGTGTAGCTTACAAAAGTCTGCCTTTCCACTTATATTTGTGAAACTAAGTAGCCTAAATGTGTTGCGACTGTGCTTACGGTGTTTTAATGGTGTTCAACATGAGTGTATTGTAGCAGTAGGCTCAATTATTTGAAATTGGCGCTCTTTTAAAAAAAAAAAATGTGCACTTTTTTTTTTTTTTTTTTTTTTTTTACTGTATTTTTCGGTTAACGGAAAACCGCGGTTTTACTCTCTGACGTTTTTCGGTTTCAATAATTGGAAACCGTCCATCCCTATCTCTTAACTGTACACACACTCTCTAAACTCAACACACACTCTCACAACACTGAACACACACTCTCTTAACTGTACACACACTCTCTAAACTCAACACACACTCTCACAACACTGAACACACACTCTCTAAACTCAACACACACTCTCTAAACTCAACACACACTCTCTAAACTCAACACACACTCTCTTAACTCAACACACACTCTCTGAACTGAATACTGAACACACTCACAACTGAACACGTTAAACACAGACATGGAGAACATGATGAACACAGACATTCACAGCGTCGTCATTATGCCACTTGTATGGACAGAAAAGCCATTTAAACACAAATGTATTTATATTTATATAGTTGTTTTTTTATGGGAAACCTGCAGCCATCATCTATCTGACAGTATATAGTAGCAACTGAGGCAAAACTAGGGATTTAAGTCCAATATTTAACATTTCACTTTTCAAGCTTGTCACATGTTGGTTTCCTGAACATGATTTGAACTCCAGTGTTTGACGGTTGTTCGGTATATATTTAAAATACAGAATGATGCCATTATTCACGTGAAGGAACTCATTTTCCTAAATTTCGTTGTTTGGTACCTGTACTGTAGCAATGACAATAAAGTCCATTCATTCATTCATTCATTCATTGA
>NW_027662422.1:20000-22500 GCF_963989245.1 Nansenia antarctica | reverse complement strand
TGCCCCGCGGTGGTGTAGCGGTCTAAGCACTAGCCACTAGTGCAAGCTGCCCACCGGGGACTGGGATCGAATCCCAGCTCGCCAGACCCGGATATGGCCGGGGCACACACAGGGAGCGGCATATTAAGCGGCCGCTCCCGAGGGCGGTATAGGAATATTTCCGGACAAGGATCCGTCGCGCAACAGCGCCCCCGGGGTGCCGGAATAACGGTGCTGGGCTCGAGGAGCCAGTCAGCTAGTCTGCCTGGCGGTCTCCTCTGGGGCTGCCGGCCACGGGGTCATGGGGCGGATCCTACGCAATAGGCAGGGGATAATTGGATGCTAGGTTGGGTTCAATTGGATACCAAATTGGGTGAAAAAGGGATAAAAATCTGAAAAATAAATAAAAAATAAAATCTACAGAATATTGCAAAAGTTAGACATTTTCTCTGGCTAGCTGATGCAGAAGTGTTAATGCATGCTTTTGTTATTACCCGTTTGGACTATTGTAACGTTCTCCTTTCTGGTCTTCTCTCAGAAAGCTATTGGCCAGCTGCAACTAGTCCAAAATGCAGCAGCGAGAGTTTTAACCAAAACAAGCAGAAGAGCTCATATAACTCCTATTTTAGAAACTCTACACTGGCTTCCTGTTAGATAGATAGATAGATAGACTTTATTTGTCATTGTTACAGTACAGGTACCAAACAACGAAATTTAGGAGGGGAGGCTCCCCTGGTGTTTAGGAAAGGAAAAAGAAACACATTTTGGAAAAAGCATAGATGCATAAAATCACAAGAAGGTAAGAAGCTGGTTTACATCAATAGAGGCTATGTACACAATCCACTGTACTATACTGCACAGATAGTCAACTAGGGTTGTCATATTTCACAAGAAAGTATTTTTTCACTTTTTTTTTTAAAGTGTCACAGTTTGCAGGCTTGAAAATGTACATGTTTGTGCCTCAGCACTAGCTGCCATACAATCCGTCCGGACTTGTCCTGGGCCCAGAACTTAGGCCTTTTCTGTGTTCAGGGCCTTGACGGCCCTGTGGTAGAAGCTGTCCTTCAGTCTGTTTGTCTTAGCGGCCGGGGTCCTGTACCTCCTGTTCGAGGGCAGCTTGACAAAGTGTTCGTGCCCAGGGTGGGTCGGGTCCTTGGAGATCTTGGAGGCCCTCCTGAGACAGCGTGTTTTGTACAGCTCCTCCAGAGAGGGGAGGGTGGCGCCGGTGATCCCCTGTGCTGTTCTCACGACTCTCTGTAGATCGCTTCTCTCCGCTGCCGTGCAGCTGTGGTACCAGTTGGAGATGCCGAAGGTGAGGATGCTCTCCACTGCGCCGTGGTAGAAGGCCACCAGCATCTCCTGCTTGCTGTGTTGTTTCTTGAGGCATCTCAGGGTGTATAGCCGCTGTTGTGCCCTCTTGATGGTGCCTTTAGTGTTGTCCTTCCAGGCCAGGTCATCCCGCATGTTGTGTCCCAGGAAACGGAGGTTTGAGACCATCTCCACGCTCTCTCCGTCGATGAGCAGGGGCAGGATCTCTGACTTTTTCCTCCTGAAGTCTACGATGAATTCCTGGGTCTTTGACTTGTTTAGCAGCAGGTTGTTTACCTTGCACAGCTTGCTCAATTGCTCTACCTCATCCCTGTACGCCGCCTCGTCCCCCCCCGAGATACATCCCACCACGGTGGTGTCGTCTGCAAACTTTACGATGTAGTTGCTGGGGTGGATGGGGGTGAAGTCGTGGGTGTAGAGGTTGTAGAGGATGGGGCTTAGCACGCAGCCCTGGGGTGACCCAGTGCTGAGGCTGAGGGCTGTGGAGGTGTGGGGGCCCACCCGCACCCTCTGGGGGCGGTCGGTCAGGAAGTCCTTGATCCACGCACATATAGAGTGTGATAGACCCAGGTCTAGTAGTTTGGTCACTAGCCTGTCTGGAAGGATGGTGTTAAAGGCGGAGCTGAAGTCCACGAAGAGCAGTCTCGCGTAGCTGTTTCCCCTCTCCAGGTGGGATAGAGTGGCGTGGAGAGTCGTCGCTATGGCGTCCTCTGTGGACCTGTGGGCTCTGTAGGCGAACTGGTATGGATCCAGGTTGGGCGGGAGGCGTGTGAGTATGTGGGCCCGGACTAGTTTCTCGAAGCACTTCATGATGATTGGTGTGAGTGCCACCGGGCGGTAGTCGTTTAGGCAGCTCACCGTGCTTTTCTTCGGGACTGGGATGATAGTTGAGGTTTTCAGGCAGGGTGGGACGGTGGCCTGGGACAGGGACTGGTTAAAGATGTTGGTGAAAACCCCGGCCAGCTGGTCGGCGCAGTCTCTCAGCACCCGTCCCAGGACGCCATCCGGCCCCGAGGCTTTCCTGGGGTCCACCGCCTTCAGTACGCGTCTCACCTCGTGCTCTGTGAGGGTGAGGCTGCTGAGAGCTGGAGAGAGTGGTGTCTGTGTTGTGGTTACCTCCGTTCGCCCCTCGTCGAACCGGGCGTAGAAGGTGTTCAGCTTTCCCGCCAGCAGGGGGTCGTCCTCTGCGGCT
>NW_027662422.1:12500-15000 GCF_963989245.1 Nansenia antarctica | reverse complement strand
GGGGGGGGGGATCTTTGCGCCGTCAATTTAGCGCAAGCTACCACCCGTCAATCAAAAACTCTGCTAACACCCCCTCAAAATCTTCTTTAGGGCCACCAAACTCCTAGTTCCAGGCCTGACTGAGATTCATCCTTTTAGACATGAGGTTTTCTGAGGCTACAGCTTGTAGCCTATACGTAGCCATGGACCAGCATAAATGCTGGTGGATGCTGCCTACAGGGTCTGTGTTTCAGTGCAGCAGGCCGGGGTGTTTTAAGGACACAGGATGACGTGGGCGATAAGGACTGCTGATAATGAGAGCCTGCGTTCTGTCACCGATGACCTCTAACCCAGTTTCAACTGACAACACACGCACAAACACGGGCACGCAGGCACACAAACACGGGCACGCAGCACACACACACAGGCACGCACACACACACACACTCACTCAAACACACACACACACACACTCACACACGCACACACACTCACTGAAACGCACATGCACACACTCACTCACACACACACACTCACTCACATACACACACACACACTCACTGAAACACACACACATAAACACACACGCACACGCACACAGCTTCTGTCTCCAAAGAGCCGCCCGCCTGCCCGCCAGCCTGTCTGCCCATCCCATCTGGGCATCAAAGATGTAATAAAAATAGAAGACAGAACATTTAAAATGACTGCCCACTGTTATCAACACACCATTTTTACGAAATACTACTATCTTCATGAAATAGAATTGCTAATACAATGACAATGACAAATACCTGAAGTGCTGGTGACTTACATCAAGGTGTCATCTCTCAGAACCTCCCACCTTGTCATTCTGTAACAGATTTCAGAGGTGTGGACACTTCTATAGTGTAGGCTTTCACACTTTCCATAGACTCTCGTGAACATAGTGTACTGTACTTGTTGAAGTCATCCTACATACTGCACAGAAACAAGTAGGCTAGTGAAATAATTTCAATCCACAGTATTATTCTACAGCAAATCTACAAATCAGCTCAAATCATCAAGCTGCTAAATAGGATTGATGTGCAGTTCGTGAATGAATAATTATTTTTGATTCCATAGCTACAGCATTACCGTTCATTACAAAAGCATTTACCTTTTCTATAATCTATTATATCTGTCACAAAGCTAGCTAGCTAGCTAAGAAGCTAACACGTTGGCTAGTGTAGTAAACACACACACACACACACACACACACACACACACACAATAACGTGTGTACATTCGTACACAACAAACAAAACAAAAAAAACAAGTCAGCTAACAAAAAACAAACAAACAAGCCTACACAACAAAGCTAGCTAACAAGCTAACACCTGTGTGGCTAGCCCAGTAAACACTGACACAGCTTAGCATGTAACTCACTACATAGTTAACAAACTAACAATAATAATAATAATAATAAATTAATAATTAATAACACTTTTGACTATGCCATGTAACTCAGTACACTAGTTAACAAACGAACGCGTTTGGCTTAGAGACAGAGAGAGAGAGGAACAGTATCAAACTCCACATCTCCTCTCTGCATTGAGCTCATGCAATGAGCCCGTCCTCCAATGTCTACCTTCACCCTGGTTTTCTACCTCCACCAGCCTCCCCTAATGTCTACCTCTACCAGCCTCCCCTGGTGTTCTACCTCCCCCAGCCTCCCCTAATGTCTACCTCTACCAGCCTCCCCTGGTGTTCTACTTCCCCCAGCCTCCCCTGGTGTTCTACCTCCACCAGCCTCCCCTGGTGTTCTACCTCCACCAGCCTCCCCTGGTGTTCTACCTCCCCCCAGCCTCCCCTGGTGTTCTACCTCCCCCAGCCTCCCCTGGTGTTCTACCTCCACCAGCCTCCCCTAATGTCTACCTCCACCAGCCTCCCCTGATGTTCTACCTCCCCTAGCCTCCCCTGGTGTTCTACCTCCCCCAGCCTCCCCTGGTCTTCTACCTCCCCCAGCCTCCCCTGGTCTTCTACCTCCCCCAGCCTCCCCTGGTGTTCTACCTCCCCCAGCCTCCCCTGGTCTTCTACCTCCCCCAGCCTCCCCTGGTGTTCTACCTCCCCCAGCCTCCCCTGGTGTTCTACCTCCCCCAGCCTCCCCTGGTGTTCTACCTCCACCAGCCTCCCCTAATGTCTACCTCCACCAGCCTCCCCTGGTGTTCTACCTCCCCCAGCCTCCCCTGGTCTTCTACCTCCACCAGCCTCCCCTGGTGTTCTACCTCCCCCAGCCTCCCCTGGTGTTCTACCTCCACCAGCCTCCTCTGGTGTTCTACCTCCACCAGCCTCCCCTGGTGTTCTACCTCCCCCAGCCTCCCCTGGTGTTCTACCTCCCCCAGCCTTCCCTGGTGTTCTACCTCCCCTAGCCTCCCCTGGTGTTCTACCTCCCCCAGCCTCCCCTGGTGTTCTACCTCCACCAGCCTCCCCTGGTGTTCTACCTCCCCCAGCCTCCCCTGGTGTTCTACCTCCACCAGCCTCCCCTGGTGTTCTACCTCCCCCA
>NW_027662422.1:0-7500 GCF_963989245.1 Nansenia antarctica | reverse complement strand
TACATAGTGAGTATGGAGCCACCTACATAGTGAGTATGGAGCCCCCTACATAGTGAGTATGGAGCCCCCTACATAGTGAGTATGGAGTCCCCTACATAGTGAGTATGGAGTATCTGGGTCAGGTGAACTCTCTGGACTCCATCCGTCTCCTCCAACCTGGCTCCGGTCCAACTCCAGATGGGTTAAAGCTCCACTTTGCCTGCGCTCACATCAGGCTAACAACCACTGGCTAACGTCCGCTAACGTCAGGATCGCACCTGACTAACAACATGGCCTGGGTCCAGTCCGTCACGGGTCTGTCGTAGGGGTTTGTTTGATAACTAAGTACATGTGTATGTATGGAGTTAATCATGTTTTCTTTCTTCATATAAGCTCAATTCATATGTGTTAGGTTATGTTTTTCTTTGATAGTCGGGGCGCACGTGGTCCGGGTTAGCTGTCTTTGATAGCTAAGCTAAGTGCATGTGCACGGATTACAATCTCTTTGATAGCTCTGGGACATGTGTGCTGCGATCGCACCTTGTCTGCCCTGCGTTGAGTGACACACTGCAGCAGAGGATACTGAACTGGAGGACCCAGGGTTCTCCTACCCAGCCAAGCAAAGAAAGGCAACAATATATCCCTGTAATATACCGATAATGTCCCGGTAATATCCTTGGCAGGGCAAGGAGTGCATTAGCAGTCCGTTTTATGGAGTGCCAGGGGTGCGTTCCAGCGCTCGCTCAGAGCAACACGTCACCCCTAATCCTGGCATAGCAGTTACTCATGTTATTGTGGTGGAGGAACCGTTTAAAAACAGCTTTCTAAACGCACCACGGGGGAGGCGGGGGCATGGGAGTTGGAGTGGTTGGCTGGTGCCCAAATCCAAACAGCCCCTAGCCTCTAGCTCCTAGCCCCTAACTCCTAGCCCCTAGCCCTTAGACCCTAGCCCCTAGCCCCTAGCCCTTAGACCCTAGCTCCTAGTTCCTAGCTCCTAGCTCCTAGCCCCTAGCCCTTAGACCCTAATCCTTAGATCCTAGCTCATAGCCCCTAGCCCTTAGACCCTAACCCTTAGACCCTAGCCCCTAGCTCATAGCTCCTAGCCCCTAGCTCCTAGCCCCTAGACCCTAAGCCCTAGACCCTAGGCCCTATCTCCTATCTCCTCTCTCCTAGACCCTAGCCCCTAGCTCCTAGCTCCTAGCCCTTAGACCCTAGCTCCAAGTTCCTAGCTCCTAGCCCTTAGACCCTAGCTCCTAGCTCCTTGCTCCTAGCTCCTAGCCCCTAGCTCCTAGCCCCTAGCCCCTAACCCTTAGACCCTAGCTCCTAGCCCCTAGCTCCTGGTCCCTAACTCATAGCCCCTAGTCCTTAGACCCTAGTCCCTAGCTCCTAGCCCCTAGACCCTAGACCCTAGGCGCTATCTCCTATCTCCTCTCTCCTAGACCCTAGCCCTCAGCCCCTAGCTCCTAGCTCCTTGCCCCTACACCTTACCCTTGTGGAGATCTGAGACGATTGGATAGGTCTAAGCAATAAGGTATAAATTCCACCTGTTCTGTACAGTGCTTCCACCTGTCAAATCCTCCACAAGTGTATAGGAGGTAAGGTATAGGGGCTAGGAATGTATATGGGATTGGGTCCCATAGATCTTCGTAGGGGGCTGGGGGGGGCCCTGGGGTTGTGGTTGGGGCTGGTGCTGGGGTTGGAGCTGGGGCTGGGGCTGGGGGGGCCCTGGGGCTGGGGATGGGGCTGGGGCTGGTGTTACGGTTAGTCAATGTGTTTGGACCCAGATGCAGAGCAGAACAGAATGGAACGAAGCAGGGATATGATTCCAAAATAAAGGTACTCTTTATTTGAGCAAACAGGAATAATAAACCGCACAGTAAGCGATGAAACAAACGGGGAGAAAGCAAGTCTCCGAGAAATGCGGAAGTAAAAATACAAAAGAAAAGGGGAGTCGGCTTTTTGTCTCCCAAACGCCGTTAATCTAACAAGGCAATACAAACTACTTACAATAGTCATAAGATACTTATCTCACACGAGGAGCAATAAGGCTGCGACAAGACTATGAGGACACGCGCACACACACAACGCAACATAAAGTGAACAATCGACACAGAGGGAACACACAGGGGGAACTAAATAGACCAAGACAATCACTCACAGCTGTTCACAATCACAGACAATTAGGACAGACAGAGAAACAATACACAACATAGGGGGCGCCAACGGGTCGCTCCACAGTAGAGCGATCCCCAACCTGACAGTCTGGGGCTGGAGCTGGGGGTGGGGGGGCCCTGGGGCTGGGGCTGGGGATGAGGCTGGGGGTTGGGGTTGGGGTATAGGACTGGGGTTTGGGCGTTAATCTGTACCAGACCTGCCTCGTCCGTCTTCAACCACTGACACCTCGTAACTCTGGAGGGGTCCCAAGAGGTGTGTGTGTGTGTGTGTGTGTGTGTGTGTGTATGTGTGTGTGTGTGTGTGTGTGTGTGCGTGAGCGCTAGCACATGTGAGTGTGCGTATTGTCTTTGTGTGAGATGTATGTGAGCATGTATGTGTGTGTGTGTGTGTGTGTGTGTGTGTGTGTGTGTGTGTGTGTGTGTTGTGGCAGCCTTGTCCATATGTCGGGGTAGGACACCGAGGGGAGGAGAGGAGAGATATTTCTGCCGACTCTGCAGCCTCTCTTCATCTCTTCATCTCTTCATCCAGAGTGTTGGAGAGGGCTGTCGAAACCCCCGGCCATATGGCCACTCCGCCAGGTGACCCAGTGGATGTGTGTGTGTGTGTGTGTGTGTGTGTGCGTGTGTGTGTGTGTGTGTGTGTGTGTGTGCGTGTGTGCGTGTGCGTGTGTGTGTGCGTGTGTGTGTGTGTGTGTGTGTGTGTGTGTGTGATAGAGATAGACAGACAAGGCTTCACTGCTCCACATCTGTACAGAGGAGAGAGAATCCCTCCCTCTGGTTGGAATATACAGTGAAGTAAACGTAAATGTACTTCACTATATCATATTATATCAAGTATAAAATCAGGCCCCAGTCAGACTCGTCTGTTATATATCCGTTAATTGCAGATTTAGCCTCTTTTTCTCATCCGTTAATTGAGACGATAACGGTTTCCGTCTTTTAAAGACGGTTATCGTCAGTTATTTAAGGACGGTAAAAGTTCGAGAGACGACAAGAACTTGAACTTTTCACGATCCGCTCATCCGTTAAGCCAATTAAACGAAGGAGCGCTGTTGCTAGGTTGCAGAGCGTTCCGTTTCGAGCGCCACGCGCGAATTTCCGCAGATCGAATCAGGTAGGATTAGAGAAGGCCAGGGCCCTGAGCTGACAACACAGGGTTATCAAGGGCATTTAATCCCTCCTTCCTCTCTACCAGGGGAGGCTGGTGGAGGTAGAAATCGGAGGACACAGGGCTCATTGTAATGCATGGGATGGAATGAGGAACGGTATCAAAGAGCCCGTCCTCCGATTTCTACCTCCACCAGCCTCTCCTAATCAGCATCAGGGTCAGGGATGGGATCGTTGAAACAAAGTCGATATGTGAATTGAATTAATTCACAATTCATTCTGTGAATTCACCGAATGAAATCTGAGGACAGGAGGTGGACTTCAGATACTGTCCGGCAACAATACCTCCACAAAGATCCACAATGTAAAAGCGGTCACACTGCTCACGAGTTCTTGAAGAAGTGTCCGTTCAGAAAGAAAAAAGGATTTCGTTCTCTCTGAGACTGAGAGAAATAGAGAGAGGGAGAGAGAGAGAGAGAGAGAGAGAGAGAGAGAGAGAGAGAGAGAGAGAAGGAGAGAGAGGGGGAGAGAGAGAGTGAGAGAAGGAGAGAGAGAGGAGAAGGAGAGAGAAAGAGTGAGAGAAGGAGAGAGAGAAGGAGAGAGAGAGAAGGAGAGAGATGAGAGAGAAGGAGAGAGAGAGAGAGAGAAGGAGAGAGAGAGAGAAGGAGAGAGAGAGGAGAGAGAGGGAGATAGAAGGAGAGAGAGAGGAGAGAGAGAGAAGGAGAGAGAGAGAGAGAAGGAGAGAGAGAGAGTGAGAGAAGGAGAGAGAGAGAGGGAGGGATATGAATGTCATAAACCGAGTGCCCTCAGACGTGGTGTGTGTTAGGCCAGGGCTGTACTCCTGGGGGAGGAGAGCAGAGCGGAGGGCTGCCTGTCCCCTGTGGAGGGGGTGAGGGAGGGGGTGAGGGAAGGGAGGAGGCGTTTGGGGGCGGGGGGGGGGGGGGGGCAATGGTGAGCGGCGTGAGGGAGGAAGGGAGGGGTTGAGGAGGGGGAGGCAGGGGTGAGGAGGGTGAGGGAGGGCATGGTGGAGGGGTTTAGGGGGTTGGCGGGTGGGGAGGTGGGGGGGCAACAGTGAGCGGGGTGAGGGAGGGGGTGAGGGAGGGAGGGGGTGAGGGTTGAATAATGTGAGCTGTTCCACGACTCTCATTCAGCTGCTTCCCCCCCCCTAGCCCCAGTGTTGTTGGGAAGGCTGGATGAGGGGGGGGTGGGGGGGGGGAAGTCAGGCCACAGTTAGAAAAAAACAACAGCCCCCCCCCCCTCCCCTTCTGCCCTACACTCTAGTCTCCCCCTTTACATCCCTACACACACACACACACACACACACACACACACACACACACACACAGAGACGAACACACACACACACACACACACACACACACACAGAGACGAACACACACACACACACACACACACACACACACACACACACACACACACAAAACGCCATACTCCCCTCACATAACCCCCCAGCCTCCCCCTTACACCCCTAAAAACCCCAGTACCCCCAGAACCCCCAGAACCCCTGCCAACAAAGAGAGGGCAGGGGAGGGATAGAAGAGAGGGGGGGGGGATGGGGGGGGGGGACAGAGAAGGCAGAGGAGGAGAATGCACGCTTCACTAAGCCCTGTATTCACAGGCCCTGGCCTTTCTCCCCCAGGCTTTGTACATGCAGCGTCCTCTCTCCTCTCCTCTCCCTGGCACACTCTGCCCTTGACATTTTAGCATGGGGGGGGGGGGCGGGCTGGTCTCTCTGTCTCTCTGTCTCTCTCTCCGTCAGTCTTTCTGTCTCTCTCTCTCTCTCCCCCCCTCTCTCTCTCTCTCTCTGTCTCTCTCTCTCTCTCTCTCTGTCTCTCCCTCTCTCTCTCTCTCTCTCTCTCTCTCTCTCTCTCTCTCTCTGTCTTTCTATCTCTCTCCCTGTAGTCTTTCTTCCTCTCTATATTTCTCTCTCTGCTGTTTCTCTCTTGTCCGTTTTCTTCTCTCTCTTCTCTCTCTCCCTCTTTTAGCTCATGCTCGTTCTCTCTCTTTCTTTCTTTCTTCCTCTCCTCCACCTATCACGTGGTCCTGGATTGGAAGCAGTAATGTTCATCCAGCGGCACACGCAATACAGAGAAACTTTGAAAGAAGGATTAGCCCAAAACGCAAAGGCACACACACGCACACACACACACGCACACACACACACACACACACACACACACACACATTGTAAACACACCCAAGCAGTCAAATAGTTCAGGGTTTCTTCTTCAGTTCACTTTTCTTGTCTAACAGACTCGTCTGTTATATATCCGTTAATTGCAGATTTAGCCTCTTTTTCTCATCCGTTAATTGAGACGATAACGGTTTCCGTCTTTTAAAGACGGTTATCGTCAGTTATTTAAGGACGGTAAAAGTTCGAGAGACGACAAGAACTTGAACTTTTCACGATCCGCTCATCCGTTAAGCCAATTAAACGAAGGAGCGCTGTTGCTAGGTTGCAGAGCGTTCCGTTTCGAGCGCCACGCGCGAATTTCCGCAGATCGAATCAGGTAGGATTAGAGAAGGCCAGGGCCCTGAGCTGACAACACAGGGTTATCAAGGGCATTTAATCCCTCCTTCCTCTCTACCAGGGGAGGCTGGTGGAGGTAGAAATCGGAGGACACAGGGCTCATTGTAATGCATGGGATGGAATGAGGAACGGTATCAAAGAGCCCGTCCTCCGATTTCTACCTCCACCAGCCTCTCCTAATCAGCATCAGGGTCAGGGATGGGATCGTTGAAACAAAGTCGATATGTGAATTGAATTAATTCACAATTCATTCTGTGAATTCACCGAATGAAATCTGAGGACAGGAGGTGGACTTCAGATACTGTCCGGCAACAATACCTCCACAAAGATCCACAATGTAAAAGCGGTCACACTGCTCACGAGTTCTTGAAGAAGTGTCCGTTCAGAAAGAAAAAAGGATTTCGTTCTCTCTGAGACTGAGAGAAATAGAGAGAGGGAGAGAGAGAGAGAGAGAGAGAGAGAGAGAGAGAGAGAGAGAGAGAGAGAGAGAAGGAGAGAGAGGGGGAGAGAGAGAGTGAGAGAAGGAGAGAGAGAGGAGAAGGAGAGAGAAAGAGTGAGAGAAGGAGAGAGAGAAGGAGAGAGAGAGAAGGAGAGAGATGAGAGAGAAGGAGAGAGAGAGAGAGAGAGAAGGAGAGAGAGAGAGAAGGAGAGAGAGAGGAGAGAGAGGGAGATAGAAGGAGAGAGAGAGGAGAGAGAGAGAAGGAGAGAGAGAGAGAGAAGGAGAGAGAGAGAGTGAGAGAAGGAGAGAGAGAGAGGGAGGGATATGAATGTCATAAACCGAGTGCCCTCAGACGTGGTGTGTGTTAGGCCAGGGCTGTACTCCTGGGGGAGGAGAGCAGAGCGGAGGGCTGCCTGTCCCCTGTGGAGGGGGTGAGGGAGGGGGTGAGGGAAGGGAGGAGGCGTTTGGGGGCGGGGGGGGGGGGGGGCAATGGTGAGCGGCGTGAGGGAGGAAGGGAGGGGTTGAGGAGGGGGAGGCAGGGGTGAGGAGGGTGAGGGAGGGCATGGTGGAGGGGTTTAGGGGGTTGGCGGGTGGGGAGGTGGGGGGGCAACAGTGAGCGGGGTGAGGGAGGGGGTGAGGGAGGGAGGGGGTGAGGGTTGAATAATGTGAGCTGTTCCACGACTCTCATTCAGCTGCTTCCCCCCCTAGCCCCAGTGTTGTTGGGAAGGCTGGATGAGGGGGGGGTGGGGGGGGGGGAAGTCAGGCCACAGTTAGAAAAAAACAACAGCCCCCCCCCCCTCCCCTTCTGCCCTACACTCTAGTCTCCCCCTTTACATCCCTACACACACACACACACACACACACACACACACACACACACACACACACACAGAGACGAACACACACACACACACACACACACACACACACACAGAGACGAACACACACACACACACACACACACACACACACACACACACACACACACACACACAAAACGCCATACTCCCCTCACATAACCCCCCAGCCTCCCCCTTACACCCCTAAAAACCCCAGTACCCCCAGAAACCCCCAGAACCCCTGCCAACAAAGAGAGGGCAGGGGAGGGATAGAAGAGAGGGGGGGGGGGATGGGGGGGGGGACAGAGAAGGCAGAGGAGGAGAATGCACGCTTCACTAAGCCCTGTATTCACAGGCCCTGGCCTTTCTCCCCCAGGCTTTGTACATGCAGCGTCCTCTCTCCTCTCCTCT